>NW_027286614.1:197500-210000 GCF_022747635.1 Hetaerina americana | reverse complement strand
GTTCGCCGCTTGTCGGTGCTCAACTGGCCGGTCCGGACGTCCTGCCGGTGGGGTCCGCGAGGCTCCGTTATCCTTCTTTGGTCCTCTTCACCGAGTGCCTTGGTGGGCCGGCACGTTTACTTTGAACAAATTAGAGTGCTCAAAGCAGGCCGTTGGTCGCCTGAATACTGTGTGCATGGAATAATGGAATAGGACCTCGGTTCCATTTTGTTGGTTTTCAGAACTCGAGGTAATGATTAATAGGGACGGACGGGGGCATTCGTATTGCGACGTTAGAGGTGAAATTCTTGGATCGTCGCAAGACGAACCGACGCGAAAGCATTTGCCAAGAACGTTTTCGTTGATCAAGAACGAAAGTTAGAGGTTCGAAGGCGATCAGATACCGCCCTAGTTCTAACCATAAACGATGCCAGCTAGCCATCCGCCGAAGTTCCTTCTATGACTCGGCGGGCAGCTTCCGGGAAACCAAAGCTCTTGGGTTCCGGGGGAAGTATGGTTGCAAAGCTCAAACTTAAAGGAATTGACGGTAGGGCAGCTCCAGGAGTGGAGCCTGCGGCTTAATTTGACTCAACACGGGAAACCTCACCAGGCCCAGACACCGGTAGGATTGACAGAATAAGAGCTCTCTCTTGATTCGGTGGGTGGTGGTGCATGGCCGTTCTTAGTTGGTGGAGCGATTTGTCTGGTTAATTCCGATAACGAACGAGACTCTGGCCTGCTAACTAGGCGTCGGAATCTATTATGCTTCCGACGTAGCTATCTTCTTAGAGGGACAGGCGGCTCCTAGCCGCACGAGATTGAGCAATAACAGGTCTGTGATGCTCTTAGATGTTCTGGGCCGCACGCGCGCTACACTGAAGGAATCAGCGTGTCCTCCCTGGCCGAAAGGCCCGGGTAACCCGCTGAACCTCCTTCGTGCTAGGGATTGGGGCTTGCAATTGTTTCCCATGAACGAGGAATTCCCAGTAAGCGCGAGTCATAAGCTCGCGTTGATTACGTCCCTGCCCTTTGTACACACCGCCCGTCGCTACTACCGATTGAATGATTTAGTGAGGCCTTCGGACTGGTGCGCGGCGCTCGCCGCCTCAACACCGGTGGCGCCGATGTTGCTGGAAAGATGGCCAAACTTGATCATTTAGAGGAAGTAAAAGTCGTAACAAGGTTTCCGTAGGTGAACCTGCGGAAGGATCATTACAGCTTTCGATTATAAAATCGTGGCTTTGGAACGAATTGGTGAAGAGAAAAAGGGACAAAGAAGGCGAGCAGTCGGGTGCCCGGCGATCAAAAGCCGGCTTTAAAAGACACACGCCCAACTCGCTCGCGAAGAAGGGAAAAAATTCCCAGTTTGTATGTTTCGATGAAACGAATTTTTTACATAAAATGAAATGAAAGAAAGAAATTCTAAACGGTGGATCACTCGGCTCGTGGATCGATGAAGAACGCAGCTAACTGCGCGTCGAATTGTGAACTGCAGGACACATGAACATCGACGTTTCGAACGCACATTGCAGCCCTCGGATTTTGTTCCCGGGCTACGCCTGGCTGAGGGCCGGCAATTCAGTTCGCGAACGGAAACGTTTGCGTACTGGGGCGACGAGCGTCCCTCGCTTGGATGGATCGTCGCCCGGATTGATAGGGGGCTCTGCGGGAGATTGGGCGAGACCCGTCCCCGCCGGTCGAGGTGAGACGCTTCGTTATTTTTTGACGGCGTTCGCCTGCGGATCGGTGGGGGCTCGGTTATTACTCCCTCTCCACGGGCAACTATATCATTTGGGCCGACCTCAGAGCAGGTGAGACCACCCGCTGAATTTAAGCATATTAATAAGCGGAGGAAAAGAAACTAACCAGGATTCCCTTAGTAACGGCGAGCGAACAGGGATTGACTCCAGGGCCAAAGCTCGCGCCCCCCGCGGGGCGCCGGGCGCTGTGGCGTTTGGGAGCGTCCAATTTCCCGAGGGGCGCCGGAGAGTCCAAGTCCCTCTTGAACGGGGCCACGGCCCGGAGAGGGTGCCAGGCCCGTGCGACCTCCGCGCTTGCCTCCCGGGAGGGGCGCTCCTCAGAGTCGGGTTGCTTGAGAGTGCAGCCCAAAGTCGGTGGTAAACTCCACCTAAGACTGAATACGGCCACGAGACCGATAGCGAACAAGTACCGTGAGGGAAAGTTGAAAAGCACTTTGAAGAGAGAGTTCAAGAGTACGTGAAACCGTTTGGGAGTAAACGGGTGGTACCCGAAATTTCGAAAGGGGAGATTCAGGTCTCGCCGGCGACGGGCGAGGGTCGCTTGACGGATGGCGCGCCGGCGGGCGGGGGGTGACCCCCGTCACAGGCGCGTCACCCGGTGGCCCTCGAATGTTCGTCGTCGGTGTGACGCACTTCTCCCCGAGTAGGACGTCGCGACCCGTCGGACGCCGGCCCCAAGGGCCCGGGTGGAGTCCCGCCCGCTCTCGAGCGGAAAAGGACCCCGGGATCCCAGGCCGGATGTCCGACGGTAGGAAGCGAAAGTCGACGCGCCGCAAGGCGTCCGGCCCTCCGCGAGCACCCTCGGGGGTTAGGGTTCCGGACCAGGTCCGATCCCTTTCCCACCGTGGGGCTGTCCGCGAACCGTGAGGTGTCCTCGGACGGCGTCGAAAGTTTCGAGTCCGCGACGCTACGGCTTGGATGGTCCACCCGACCCGTCTTGAAACACGGACCAAGGAGTCTAACATGCGCGCGAGTCGTTGGGTCGGACACGCTCCGCTAAACCCATAGGCGCAATGAAAGTGAAGGCCGCCGTTCCGGCGGCCGAGGGAGGACGGGGTCGTTCGCTCGCTCCGGCGGGCGTCGGTCCCCGCACCCCCGGGGCGTCTGATCCCTCATTGCGAGGGGAGGCGCACCCAGAGCGCACACGTTGGCACCCGAAAGATGGTGAACTATGCCTGGCCAGGACGAAGTCAGGGGAAACTCTGATGGAGGTCCGTAGCGATTCTGACGTGCAAATCGATCGTCGGAGCTGGGTATAGGGGCGAAAGACTAATCGAACCATCTAGTAGCTGGTTCCCTCCGAAGTTTCCCTCAGGATAGCTTGCGCTCGGAGGAGAGTCTCATCCGGTAAAGCGAATGATTAGAGGCCTTGGGGCCGAAACGGCTTCAACCTATTCTCAAACTTTAAATGGGTGAGAACTCCGGCTTGCTCGATTTATCGAAGCCGGAGACGGGGTCCCCTCGGGGGCCCCTGGGATCGGAGTGCATAGTGGGCCACTTTTGGTAAGCAGAACTGGCGCTGTGGGATGAACCAAACGACGGGTTAAGGCGCCCGAATCGACGCTCATGGGAAACCATGAAAGGTGTTGGTTGCTTTAGACAGCAGGACGGTGGCCATGGAAGTCGGAATCCGCTAAGGAGTGTGTAATAACAGAGAAAGGGGAACAGGGTCTCCTTTATATGGACTCCTGGTCACGTCGGCATAAGAGGTAACGAAAAAGCTGACCAGGCAGCGAAGGATGCCCTTCGAAAACCCGAGACCGACTCCACCTTGGTTCCAATGGAGGACGTAAAGGACGCCTTGCGGAACTCGGTCCTGCACCAGTGGAAGGAGACTTGGCAGTCTCTGCAAAATAATAAACTCAGGGCAATAAAACCGGTCGTTTCACCATGGTCCTCTTCCATCCGTAACATTCGGAGGGAAGAGGTCATGATTACGCGCCTGAGAATAGGACACTCTGCCCTCACTCATTCGTACCTCTTTGCGGAGGTAAAAGAACAGCCCCGCTGCAATGAGTGTTTCCAACCCCTGACGATAAAACATATCCCGACGGAATGTACAACATACCAAAGGGCCAGAGACATGTTGAAGATTAGGGGAGACTTAAGAAATATTTTAGGGGATGACTCTGGGTCTATAAACCGAGTCTTAAGTTTTTTAAGGTATACTGGTTTAATGGGGCAGCTTTAGCTTTGGAGCTCATAATTTTAATGCTTTTGATTTTAGCATTTTCCTTTTTTTTTTGTTTATTTTATTTATTTATATATTTATTCGTATTTATTTGTTTACTTATTCCTAGTTTAAAAGGAACATAAGTTTTACGTAATGACAGTGGTGCAAAATGACCATAGCTGTCGACGCACCCTACAAACCCCTAAAACTACTACTATCGATCGTCGGAGCTGGGTATAGGGGCGAAAGACTAATCGAACCATCTAGTAGCTGGTTCCCTCCGAAGTTTCCCTCAGGATAGCTTGCGCTCGGAGGAGAGTCTCATCCGGTAAAGCGAATGATTAGAGGCCTTGGGGCCGAAACGGCTTCAACCTATTCTCAAACTTTAAATGGGTGAGAACTCCGGCTTGCTCGATTTATCGAAGCCGGAGACGGGGTCCCCTCGGGGGTCCCTGGGATCGGAGTGCATAGTGGGCCACTTTTGGTAAGCAGAACTGGCGCTGTGGGATGAACCAAACGACGGGTTAAGGCGCCCGAATCGACGCTCATGGGAAACCATGAAAGGTGTTGGTTGCTTAAGACAGCAGGACGGTGGCCATGGAAGTCGGAATCCGCTAAGGAGTGTGTAATAACTCACCTGCCGAAGCAACTAGCCCTGAAAATGGATGGCGCTGAAGCGTCGTGCCTATACCCGGCCGTCGCCGCAGGGCGGACTCGGCTCCGAGTCGAGTGCCGCTTGACGCGGCGAGGAGTAGGAGGGTCGCGGCGGCGTGCGCAGTAGGGTCTGGGCTCGAGCCTGCCTGGAGCCGCCGTCGGTGCAGATCTTGGTGGTAGTAGCAAATACTCCAGCGAGGCCCTGGAGGACTGATGTGGAGAAGGGTTTCGTGTGAACAGCCGTTGCACACGAGTCAGTCGATCCTAAGCCCTAGGAGAAATCCGAAGCTAACGGCGATAGAAAAAATTTTCATAAGCAAAATGATCCATCGGTCGGGCGAAAGGGAATCCGGTTCCTATTCCGGAACCCGGCAGCGGAACCGTTGTTTGTCGGGCCCTCACAAGGGGTTCGTCAGGGTAACCTAAAAGAGCCCGGAGACGTCGTCGGGAGCCACGGAAAGAGTTTTCTTTTCTGCATGAGCGTTCGAGTTCCCTGGAATCCTCTCGCAGGGAGATAGGGTTTGGAACGCGAAGAGCACCGCAGTTGCGGCGGTGCCCGTTATTTCCCGACGGACCTTGAAAATCCGAGAGAGGGTCACGTGGAGGTGTCGCGCCGGCTCGTACCCATATCCGCAGCAGGTCTCCAAGGTGAAGAGCCTCTAGTCGATAGAATAATGTAGGTAAGGGAAGTCGGCAAATCGGATCCGTAACTTCGGGATAAGGATTGGCTCTGAGGGTCGGGGCGTGTCGGGCTTGGTCGGGAAGCGGGTTGATAGCTGACGTGCCGGGCCTGGGCGAGGAGAATCGGTGCGTTCGCGCGCCGTGGATCCGAGTTCGGTCCCGTGCCTTGGCCTCCCGCGGACCTTCCTTGCTGCGAGGACGCGCGTGGCGACCCCGTGGTACGTCGTTCGTGCCATTTGGGGCCACCGCCCGCGCGCCACTCTTCGGCCGCCATTCAACGACTGGCTCAGAACTGGCACGGACCGGGGGAATCCGACTGTCTAATTAAAACAAAGCATTGCGATGGCCCCAGCGGGTGTTGACGCAATGTGATTTCTGCCCAGTGCTCTGAATGTCAAAGTGAAGAAATTCAAGCAAGCGCGGGTAAACGGCGGGAGTAACTATGACTCTATTACTCTATAACTATGACGCAGAAATGACCAATAGAGACGGTGTCCACAGTGCGATAGAATCACTCATCCGCAAGGTACGACACATGACAACCTATAAGGCAGACGAACTCGTCGCAGCCGCTGAAGCCGTGCTGCGGAAAGAATGCAAGAGCCCTGAAGACCTGCTTTGGCTGGACAAAGTCTTCCCCGCAAATACAAGCCCGCCCAAGCGGAAAGAGAGGTATCGCCCCGTCAATTCCAGAACGGCGCGATGGCGCGAAAGGAGAAGGGAATACGCAGCCAAGCAAAAACTATTTAAAAAGAATATGGGCAGAGCCGCCAAGACAATATTGGACGGTAGAATGAAGGCCGAAATGCCGAACATAGAACCCATGAAGGCATATTGGGAACCTGTATTCTGTCAACATCCTCCCCCCGAAACCTCCTCAGAGGAAATAAGGGGAACCCGAAATGATCTGCAGTGGCTCGCTGACCCTATACAAATAACGGAAATCGAGAATACCACCATACCGGCCAATTCGGCGCCAGGAATTGACGGTATAACACCGAGGCAATGGCGTAGTGTACCTGTAGAGATACGGGCACTATACTACAACGTCATACTGTCACTAGGGGCATTCCCCACAAAACTCCAGACCAGCCGGACAGTTTTCATTCCTAAGAAGGACGGGGCCTCCAGCCCAGAAGATTTTAGACCTATCAGCATAACATCAGTGGTCGTACGCCAGCTCAATAAGATCTTGGCCAGACGCCTTATAGCCACCAATCTAGTGGAGGAACAGCAACGTTGCATGCAGGATGGATGCGCGGAAAATACAACCGTATTGGCGGCAATCCTGAACGATGCCAAAACCAACCTCCGCGAACTGCACGTTGCCTCCCTAGATATGGCGAAGGCGTACGACTGCGTCAGTCACAGTGCCATAAACGCGACACTGCAAAGGCTGGGGTTACCCCGCTCCTTCGTAGAATACATTATGAAATCGTATAAGGACAGTAAAACAGTGCTGGAAGTGAACGGGAAAACATCTGCTCCGATCAATATCACCAGGGGAGTGCGGCAGGGCGATCCCCTATCCACCCCCATATTCTGTCTGGTGATAGATGAGGTAATCCGATCTGTACCCAAACAGATCGGATATAAAATATCGGAGACCCGGGTCACGTCAATGGCCTACGCCGACGACCTTATTGCCATATCATCCACAACCACCGGGATGCAGACCTCTCTTTCGATACTTGAGACTGAGGCAAGAAAGCGGGGGCTAGGTTTCAATGCATCTAAATGTGTCGCACTCTCGGTGATCCCCGCCGGAAAGCAGAAAACCTTCAAAATCGACGCCAGACCAAGATTCCGAACTTCAGGGGGCGAATATATCCGTCAACTACGGTCTTCGGAATGTTGGCGGTACTTGGGGCTGAACTTCTCCCCCGCTGGAGTTCTGCGCGCCGGCGGGAAACTCGACATTGAGATTGGGCGCATCTCAGCGGCACCCCTAAAACCTCAGCAACGCCTGAAACTTCTTAGATGCTTCCTGATACCCCGTTTCTACCACCATTTTACCCTAGCGGGGTCAACCATGAAAGTCCTTAGAGCCTTGGACAAACAGCTTAGGGGAGCAGCCCGAAAATGGCTGCATCTGCCCCATGACACCCCTATTGGTTACTTCCACGCCCGATGTAAGGAGGGCGGATTGGGTCTTCCCTCGTTTGTTACATCAATCCCGTTGCTAACACTGCGCAGACTAAACTCCCTCAAAACCTCTAGCTACCAAGTTGCAAAAGCCGTCTATGAACACCCATTGGTCCAATCAAGGCTAAGATGGGCGGAAAAAGCCTTGATCATCAACGGAGAGACCCGGACCACAAAAGAGCAGGTGGACCGATACTGGGCCGAAACACTCCATCGGTCCAACGACGGCTACGAACTGAGGGAGTCAGGGAAAGCGGGTTTTAGCACGGGATGGATTGATGGGGGCAGCTTTGGAATCCCGGGAAAGGACTACGTGCACTACCACCAGATACACATAAACGCACTGCCGACCCGCGTCCGTACGTCGAGGGGAAGAAGAAAGGACGGAGCAGTTTCCATCACCTGCCGGGCAAACTGCGCCGCAACAGAGACCGCCGCCCATGTGGTCCAAAATTGCTTTCGAACACATGGGGGGCGAATCCGCCGGCACGATGCAGTGGTAAAGACCATCAAGAACGGGCTGCGACAAACAGGGTGGGAAGTGATAGACCAGCCACACTACCGCCCCGGCGGCATCCTCCAAAAACCGGATCTCGTCGCGAAGAGGAATAACTCAGTGAAAATCATCGATGCACAAATCGTCTCCGGGGTCACCTCCTTATCCGACGCCCATCTGCGGAAGGTGAAGAAGTATGATACGCCGGAACTGAAGGAACTTCTTGCAGCACGGAACGGCGTGACACCAGATGCCGTGGAAGTAGCGACCTGTACGGTTTCCTGGAAAGGAGTATGGCTACAAAAATCAGCCGACCACCTGCTAAGCCTGGGACTCACCAAAGGACTCCTGGCCAGCGTAACGACAAGAGTACTGCAAGGCTCCTATCTAAACTGGTACAGATGGAACCAGATGACCAACACCTGTCATCCGCAGCGAGAGCCATCAAGGGAAGGAATTGGATAAACGAACACTGGATCTCTCGGAACTGGATTTTGGAAACTCGCACCACACCAACTGATAATCGGCCGCGAGAAATAAAGCCGTAGCTCCGCCTAGAAAGGCACATCAACGAGCGGAGGTGTGGTTTTAGTGGGTAGTCACCAGTGGAAACACTGCGTGGAGTCCCACACCTTCCCAGGCGTGCGTAAATGCATTTCCACACCTCAGGAAAAAAAAAATAGCCAAATGCCTCGTCATCAAATTAGTGACGCGCATGAATGGATTAACGAGATTCCCACTGTCCCTATCTACGACGACTGTCCCTATCTACCTCGTACGAGACGGACGTGCCGTGTAGTCGCTCTGTTAGCGAGGAAACTAGCGAAACTCCCCGGGGAGCTCCAGCGTTCCCGCCCGGCGAGACGGAGGCGGAGCATCGGCAGCAGCTGACGCGGAGACCACATAACTTGCAAACTGTGATTGTGCAGTTGGTGTTTGTGCAATTACTACAGGAAATTGTGGAAGTGTAATTGACCCCTTGTGGCCCCTACTGCCCCAGTTTGGATAGATTAGTGTGAAAAACTACGGAGATAAAAATTGCGTAATAAATCAGTTTTTTCAAATTTTCTCCGAAAGTTTTCAAGTGAGTGCGCCGATACTTTTATCCTGGAAAATTGTTGTGAAAGACGTCCCTGGTGCAAATCTGGTTACAATCGAGCGACTTTGCTTTTCAAAAAAAACGTGGGCGGTAACCGGAAGCAGCGGAATCTCTGGTCCCGTGAGTGGTGTCGTTATCCGACAAACTGTAAGTAAAACCTCCCCTATTCCGAACCCTAGGCGTGATTCGCGACAATATATTTGAATAATAGAGCCAAAACGCGAGGGGAAAACCCATCGGCCGCCACGTGGCAGCTACCGGTCGACGTCGGGGGATTTCCCGAGGCCGTCCACGCCCGGGTTGGGCAAAGGTGTGCCGTGCGGGCGGCACATACCACTAGGATATTGACGGAACTCTATCCTAGGAATCCACGCCGCGGCCACCAGCCGGAGTGCCATGTGACCAGAACCTGAACCTTTTGTACCCCTGTGAATATCTATGTCCTAAACGATCTGAATTGCGGAATTCCCTATGACTACTGACAACATGTCGGGCGTGGAAGGAACCGCTGGTGCCAGGGAAAGGACCAAAACCCTCCTCACCGAAACTAAGGGTAAATTTGAAAATAGTGCAAATGACCTTAACCAGTTACTGGCTCACGAGAAAATGACAAAAGAAAAGAAGGGGGAAATGATGGGATGCCTTAGTAAACTAACCTCATGCTTTCACGAGATACTTGCTGAACTAAATGCGCAGGTTGCCGCAAATGAAATCCTGGTGGACTCTTCAACCAAGACCATAGACCTAATTAAAAATACCATCGCGGAGGAATTCCAAAAAATGTCGAATATACCCAAGGCTCCTACTCCTCTATTTACAGACATTGTGGCGTCGCAAAAGGCGCAGAAGAAAGCGACCCAAGTAAACTTGCCGGGTGCAAAACCGATCCCAACCTCAAACTCGTTCTCCGTTCTGATCTACCCTGGAAATGACGATCTAGAAACCAGCGATCAGACAAAGGACCTAATCATAGAAAAGGTGAACCCTTCAAAGATCGGCCTGAAAGTTAAAAGAATCAAACGAGTGGCAAACAAAGGTGTATGTATAGAATCAGACTCCAACCTAATCGAGGAAAAGCTGAAAACATGTGACGTGTTCCAAAAAGGCCAACTAATCATCAAGAAACCGGAAAAAAGGAACCCACGCATCGCAGTCTACTCGGTCAAGAACGATATAACGGAGGAACAATTGCAGGATTGCTTGAAAAATCAAAACGACCTAACATAACCAGCACTGGTCAAACCACTATTTAGATTCGGCAAACGAAACGAGCATGTTACCAACTGGGTAGTGGAGCTGGATCCTGAGTCAAGAAGAGTGCTAATGACCTTCGGAAAAGTCTTCATTGGATTTAACTCTTGCAAAATTAGCGACCATATCCATATTACGAGATGCTTCAAATGTCAGAGTTTTGGCCACCTAGCTAAGGACTGTAAGAATGAAAAGGACTGCTGCAGCCACTGTGCAGGGGAACATAAGTTCGAGGACTGCGCCAAGGAAAAAGAGAACATCTGCTGTAGCAACTGCAAAAAGACTAATGTCCAGGACTCCAAACACTCGGCAGGCGATTGGAAATGTCCAATATATTGTAAATTAAGGGATTCTATCGTCAGCTCAACCAACTATGGATAAATCGCCAGGTAATGATGGGAAGATAAGGAACAACCTGCAAGCAATACATATCGGTCAAATTAACCTTCAGAAAGCAAAGGTAAACACTAACGAGATAAGGAAGGTAGCAGCAGAAATGGGACTTGACATCCTTCTAATTCAAGAACCATACGAGTACTTTAACAACGAAGAAAGAAGCTGGAAAATACCGGGATTTGGAGTCTCATCACGGGTCTGCCCACCAAAAGCGAAGGAGAAGTTCCTCGCCAGTGTTATTTTAATAAATAAAAACTATGACCTGCTGTACCATGCAGACTGCTCTTGCAAGCACTTGGCGGTGGCAGAAATAAGAGCAGACCGGAATTCACTTATCCTCATTTCGGCATATCTCCCCCCTTCGGAGGAACTGAGTAACTACCTGCCGAAACTAAAAAACCTCTTAAAACAATTTAGAAACAAAAGAACACTTGTTGCCATGGACTCAAACTGCAAAAATGAGATCTGGTACAGCAAACATACCAACAAAAGAGGACTGGACCTCGAAGATCTCCTAAATGCAGAAGATTATTATATCTTAAACGAAGTGGGGCAACCCTTTACATTTCACTCGCCTCTCGGTGAATCACATATAGATATCACATTATGCAGCCCCCCTTTGCTAAAAAAGGTCTCACGCTGGACGGTACATGACGAACTTTCCACCAGCGACCATAGACTAATCACGCTTGAAATAAAAGTGGAACTAGAAAGAAGGAAAAGAAAGAAAAGACACAACATTGGCGCCGCTAACTGGGAAAAGTTTGCGAGGGAAACCACCGACGAATCCTGGTGCAGACTTAACAGTATTCTCTGGGAGCCAACAATAGGAAACATAGAAGAGAGAGTGTTAGCTCTCACCAAGACACTGCAGTCTGCGGCGAAAAAGTCTATCCCTCTCATAAAGGAAAAAAGCAAGGACGTCCCCTGGTGGAACGAAAGGCTCCACAGGAAGAAGCTAGAATGCCGAAACCTTAGGAGAAGAGCGCAAAACAGTCTAAACGCAGAAGAAAGAGAAAAAAACTGGAGGAGATTTTCGGGAGCAAAACTGGAATACCAAAACCTCATTCATTACTCCAAAGAAAAGAGCTGGAAAAAGTTTGCTGCAACCAGCCTCAATGACAACCCCTGGGGGACGGTCTACAAACTAGCAAGGGAAAAGCTCAAAATTCCACCCACTTACTCGTCAAAAAACGGAGCGGGCGGAGAAGTGCAACTCTTGGACGCCACGTGCCAAAATATCCTAGACTCTCTAGTACCCAGCGACAACCAAACTAATGAAACGAAAGAGAAGGAGAGGATTAGGAAAGAAGCGGATGAAGAAACACCTTGTGAAACAATACTGCTCACAGAGGAAGAAGTAAGCACCGCTATCTACCAAATAAGACCAAAAACGGCACCCGGATATGACAACCTGAACCCCGAGATCATCCAGGCAGCAGAGCCACTTGTGGTAGGCTTCCTGACCACGATCCTTCAGGACTGCTTCAGGATGAAGTACTTCCCCAAAGCATGGAAGAAGGGAACGCTTTGTACAATCACCAAAGCAAAAGAGAAAGGCCCGTCCGACCCTAAGGCCTACAGACCCATCACTCTTCTCCCAGTAATGGGAAAAATATTCGAAAAAATCATAAAAAATAAAATCGAGGAAGCTGTGCCGGAAGAAACCCTACACCACCCAAGTCAGTACGGGTTCAGGAGAGGAAGGTCTACCATCCAAGCTGCAAGCAAACTCCTCGGAGAAATTAAGGGAAGCCAAACTAAATATGTCCTTGTCATCTTCATCGACTACCAGGCAGCCTTTGATTCGCTGTGCATCAAAGAGCTTAAGAGAAGTGGGGTCCCTGAAACTATTGTCACTCTAAT
>NW_027286614.1:157500-192500 GCF_022747635.1 Hetaerina americana | reverse complement strand
GGGTTAGGGTCGGGGTAACGTGGTAACCACGAAGACGGTGAAAGTGCACGCATTTCGTTTTCTCCATGGAGAAACGAAATCCGTTCTTTCGCGACCACTCTCCCAGTTTGTTCAGAGTCACCTGGGCTTGCTTGGAAGCGTTTGGCAGTCGTGTCGACCGGCAAAATATGGCTTGGTCGTCCACATAGAGCGATGCCATCACCGGGGCATTGATGCATTCCACCACGTCGTTGATGGCAATGGCAAATAACGTCACGCTCAGTACTGAACCCTGGGGTACCCCGTTCTCCTGTGTAAAACATCGGGATAAGTGCTTCCCAGTCCTTACTTTAAAATGACGGTTAGTTTAAAAATTTCTGATAAATAGGGCCATGTTGACTCTAAATCCCCACTTGTGGAACGTGTTGAGGATTCTCAATCGCCACACACTATCATAGGCCTTCTTCAGGTCGAAAAGGACTATTATGACGTGTTGACGGTGGAGAAAGGCTTCTTGGATGAAGTTCTCAGTGCGCACCAGATGGTCTGTCGTGGACCTGCCACGCCGAAAGCCGCACTGAGCGTCGGAGAGCAGGTGTCGACTCTCCAAGCACCACATGAGACGTCGGTTTACCATCCGTTCCATCACCTTGCACAGGCAGCTGGTGAGAGATATGGGACGGTAGTTGTTCGGGTCATTTTTGTCCTTGCCCTGTTTTGGGATTGGTATCACGATGGACTCTCGCCCGGCATTTGGAAAACTGTCCTCGTTCCAAAGTTGGTTGAGGGTATTTAGAACCTCCCCAATCGAGTTTTCCGGAATGTTCCGGAGAAATGCGTTGTGGATTTCGTCCACCCCTGGCGAGGTGTAATGGGAGTCTTCGATGGCGGATTTAAGCTCCCAGGACGTGAAAGGCTCATTGTAATATTCGCTTGTAGGACCTGCACCAAAATTGAGAGGGACTCTCTCGCATCGCCTCTTCAGGTTCGCAAAGTCCGCGGCATAGCCCTCGTCACTGCTATTGGCCGCGAACTGACTGGCAAATATGTTGCTTATTTCGGCAGGTGAATTAACCACTCGGCCAGCAACAAGCACTGGCGAGATGACAAATGAGCCCTTGGACCCGGAGATTTTCTTCACTTTGTCCCATACCTGACCAAGTGGCGTGCGATGGTTGATGGTAGAGACGTATTCTATCCAGGAAGCCCTCTTGGCCTCCTTCACGGCCCTTCGAGCTCGCGCTCTCAGGCGGCGGTACGATGCCAGATTAGTTGCCGTGGGATATTTTCTAAAAATATTCAATGCTTTTTTCCTCGCCCGAATCGCCCGGTCGCATTCCCCGTTCCACCAAGGGACAGGAGCTCGATTAATGTTCCCGGACGTACGAGCGATACTTTTGGTAGCTGCCGCCAACAGCGTTGATTTTAGTTTATCGACGTTGTGCAACGCGTCGAAACTTGCGTCGTGTTTATATGTAAACGTACGCTTGAAAAGTGGCCAGTCCGCACGGTTAATACGCCACTTTTCCGGGGGTTTTGAAATGGTGGGCGAAGAGTCTTCTTTGACGAGTAGAAGAGGAAAATGGTCACTCCCACAGAGATCGTTGTGGGTGGACATTTTTATCTTTGTGGCTAGACTTCTCGAGCAAAGACAAAGATCTATTGCTGAGAATTCCCCATTGAAGCTGTTAAAGCGCGTTTTTTCGCCGCTATTTAATAAAAACAGGTTAAAATCCTCAATAAAGTTGGATAAAATTCGACCTCTCCTATTGCTTTGGGTTTCTGGCCCTCCCCAGAGAGGATCATCGGCATTAAAATCTCCCATCAAAATGAACGGCTGAGGAAGCTGGTGGACAAGGGCTTCAAGGTTCAGGCGGGTCACCGGTGCACCCTCTGGCAGATACACGTTGCATAACGTCATCCTCTCAGGGGTGTGCACCGTGACAGCGACGGCCTGGAATGGAGAATTCAATTAGACTCGCGAGGTGTAAAGGGCCTCACGGGCCGTACTGCTACTCCCCCTTGGGCTCGTTGGCCACTTAGGTCATCCGTTCTAAAAACAGTGAACCCCTTCAGAATACCCTTATCTTCAGCCTTAAAATGGGTCTCTTGGAGACAAATACAAGAGGGTTTAAAATCTTGGATTAAAATGGCCAGCTCCTCCTTGTGCCGATAAAAGCCATTGCAGTTCCACTGCAGAATGGAACATATTTAAAGTGTTAAATTAAAATAAATAAATATATAAATAAATAAGATGACTAAAAAGGGAGATGACCAACTCTATTGAGGTTATCGCTTGAAGCGATGTTTCCTCTTCCACTCGTTTGCGAAGACCTCAGTATCAGAGATACTCTGGTCCTCTTCAATTACCTCCGGCTTCTTTGGCTTCACTGGAGGCGGCGGGGAAGGTGTATTCTCACGCCCTTTTGGCGTGTTCCCCTTGGTGATTTTTTGTGGGCTCTTCTTTGAAGGGCCCACAGGAGTAGGTGGCTCCTTGTCCACCTTACTCTTTCCATCCTTCACCCTTTTGGGTTTAGGCACTTGCGTGTTTTCAACTGGGGATTCTTTCGGTATCTCCGTCTGCGTGGCGATGGTACACTTTACACATGGCGTGGTTGCAACGGAAGCAAAGGACCGGGAGAAAGTTGGAGCGATTAGCGCCCTGTGTTTCCTCCTCGCTTCCGCATATGGGATTTTTTCAAGGGTTTTTATCTCCATGACTTTCCTCTCTTCTTTCATCTTCGGGCACTCACGAGAGTACACTGGGCGTGTACCCTCGCAATTGACACAAAGAGGTTGCGAAGAGCACTCTTTATCCTCGTGCGCGTCTTTGCCACAGCGCGGGCAGGTGGCCTTACCCTCGCAGCGCGACGCGACATGGCCGAACCGTTGGCATTTGAAACAACGCACCGGATTTGGGATGAATGGCCTCACTGGTACCGATTCATAGCCCACAAACACCTTGTCGGGTAGTCTATCACGCGCAAACGTCAAGATCACGGAGGTGCTGTTTACGTTTTCTCCGTTGCGCCTTGTGGTGAGTCGACGACAATCAGTCACTCCCTGAGAGAACATTTCTCTCTTGATTTCTTCGATGTCCACGCATAGGAGGTCGTAGTGACTGATGACTCCCGGACAGGTGTTAAGAGTGCGGTGCACCTCCACCTTAATCGGAATGTCATGGAGCATTCCCATAGCAAGCAGTTTTTCGCTTTGTGTATCGTTCAGGGTCTCTATAAGAAGTGTACCATCCCGGAGCTTCTTCACGCTCTTTGGGTCCCCAGGCACAATCTGTGACAAAACTCTGCGAATTAAGAAAGGAGAAACCTTTTTCAAGGTTTCAATTTCCCTTATGCACGACATAATTAAATAGCGCTTACATGCGCCAATACACTTCTCTCCCCCGCCGGTGTCCGGACGGGATCTTTTAAGTGGTGGAAAGGGTTTTTCCTCCATAATAATAAATGATTCGTCCCTCGGCCTCCCCACCCGCCACGGAGCCACACATTTGGGACGCCACTCCGCCAAACCGGAGCGGTCGCCAGGGCTAACTCGAGGGATATAGCGCTTCTGGAGTGGTTGTCTGTTTCGGGGTGGAGTAGTAGTAGTTTTAGGGGTTTGTAGGGTGCGTCGACAGCTATGGTCATTTTGCACCACTGTCATTACGTAAAACTTATGTTCCTTTTAAACTAGGAATAAGTAAACAAATAAATACGAATAAATATATAAATAAATAAAATAAACAAAAAAAAACAGATAAAAAAGGAAAATGCTAAAATCAAAAGCATTAAAATTATGAGCTCCAAAGCTAAAGCTGCCCCATTAAACCGGTTGACCTTAAAAAACTTAAGACTCGGTTTATAGACCCAGAGTTAACCCCTAAAATATTTCTTAAGTCTCCCCTTATCTTCAACATGTCTCTGGCCCTTTGGTATGTTGTACATTCCGTCAGGATATGGTTTATCGTCAGGGGTTGGAGGCACTCATTGCAGCGGGGCTGTTCTTTTACCTCCGCTAAGAGGTACGAATGAGTGAGGGCAGAGTGTCCTATTCTCAGGCGCGTAATCATGACCTCTTCCCTCCGAATGCTCCGGATGGAAGAGGACCATGGGGAAACGAACGGTTTTATTGCCCTGAGTTTATTATTTTGCAGAGACTGCCAAGTCTCCTTCCACTGATGCAGGACCGAGTTCCGCAAGGCGGCCTTTACGTCCTCCATTGGAACCAAGGTGGAGTCGGTCTCGGGTTGTCGAAGGGCATCCTTCGCTGCCTGGTCAGCTTTTTCGTTGCCTCTTATGCCGACGTGACCAGGAGTCCATATAAAGGAGACCCTGTTCCCCTTTCTCTGAAGGGACAACAGGGTATAATGGATCTCCTGGACTATCGGGTGCACAGGTGCAAAGACCGATAAAGATTTTAGGGCGCTCAACGAGTCGGTGCAGATGAGGAAAGAGCCATTACTTTCTTTTATTTCTCCTAGGGCCGTCCTTATGGCTGACAGCTCGGCTGTGAAAATGCTGCAAGAAGTGTGCAGTTTTTTCCTCACGACTCCATGGTAGTGGGACACGACCGCATAGGCACATGCAGATTCTGACTTTGACCCGTCGGTGTAGACTGGGACGAAGTCAGAAAGTGAGCTGAGGACGGCACTAAAGAGCTGCTGGTATTCGGAATCGGTCGTTTTGGCTTTGCGGCGTGCACAGGCAATGAGTTTAATATCCGGCATTGGTGTTAACCAAGGCGGATACTTAGCATAGGAGACGGGGCATATTTGAGGAAATGTAAAATTTACCTCATTAATAAAATCATTAAAACGAACGGCAAAGGGCCTAGTTGCCCTTCTCCGCCTGTTAAATAAGTCTAAAAACCGTTGGTTAAAAACTATGTTAAAACAAGGGTGGATTGTCTCTGACAAAATTTTACAGGCATAGTTGCCCATTAAAATCATCCTGCGGGTTTCCAACGGAGGCTCCCCTGCGTCTGCAAGTAAGCTTGGGACTGGGCTTGTTCTAAATGCCCCGGTGGCCAACCGTATCCCAGCATTGTGGACACATGTGAGTGGTCTCAAGTAAGACTCTCGTGCTGAGGAATACACTATGGAACCATAGTCCAGTTTGGATCGCACCAAGCCTCTGTACAATAAAAGCATGGTGGAGCGGTCTGCTCCCCAAGTGGAGTGAGTTAAAAACTTTAAAACGTTGAGGGTTTGGCGACACCTCTCGCGTAACACGCGGATATGCTCCCGCCAGTTCAGCTTTTGGTCCAGGATCATGCCGAGAAAGCGGACGGACTCCACAAATGGAAGAATCCTACCCAACAGGGTTAGGGTCGGGGTAACGTGGTAACCGCGAAGACGGTGAAAGTGCACGCATTTCGTTTTCTCCATGGAGAAACGAAATCCGTTCTTTCGCGACCACTCTCCCAGTTTGTTTAGAGTCACCTGGGCTTGCCTGGAAGCGTTTGGCAGTCGTGTCGACCGGCAAAATATGGCTAAGTCGTCCACATAGAGCGATGCCATCACCGGGGCATTGATGCATTCCACCACGTCGTTGATGGCGATGGCAAATAACGTCACGCTCAGTACTGAGCCCTGGGGTACCCCGTTCTCCTGTGTAAAAGATCGGGATAAGTGCTTCCCAGTCCTTACTTTAAAAAGGCGGTTAGTTAAAAAACTTCTGATAAATAGGGCCATGTTGCCTCTAAATCACCACTTGTGGAGCGTGTTGAGGATTCTCCATCGCCACACACTATCATAGGCCTTCTCCAGGTCGAAAAAGACTGCTATGACGTGTTGACGGTGGAGAAAGGCTTCCTGGATGAAGTTCTCAGTGCGCACCAGATTGTCTGTCGTGGACCTGCCACGCCGAAAGCCGCACTGAGCGTCGGAGAGCAGGTGACGACTCTCCAAGCACCACATGAGACGTCGGTTTACCATCCGTTCCATCACCTTGCACAGGCAGCTGGTGAGAGATATGGGACGGTAGTTGTTCGGGTCATTTTTGTCCTTGCCCTGTTTTGGGATTGGTATCACGATGGACTCTCGCCAGGCATTTGGAAAACTGCCCTCGTTCCAAAGTTGGTTGAGGGTATTTAGGACCTCCCCAATCGCAGTTTCCGGAATGTTCCGGAGAAATGCGTTGTGGATTTCGTCCGCCCCTGGCGAGGTGTAATGGGAGTCTTCGATGGCGGATTTAAGCTCCCAGGACGTGAAAGGCTCATTATAATATTCGCTTGTAGGACCTGCACCGAAATTGAGAGGGACACTCTCGCATCGCCTCTTCAGGTTCGCAAAGTCCGCGGCATAGCCCTCGTCACTGCTATTGGCCGCGAACTGACTGGCAAATATGTTGCTTATTTCGGCAGGTGAATTAACCACCCGGCCAGTAACAAGCAATGGCGAGATGACAAATGAGCCCTTGGACCCGGAGATTTTCTTCACTTTGTCCCATACCTGACCAAGCGGCGTGCGATGGTTGATGGTAGAGACGTATTCTATCCAGGAAGCCCTCTTGGCCTCCTTCACGGCCCTTCGAGCTCGCGCTCTCAGGCGGCGGTACGATGCCAGATTAGTTGCCGTGGGATATTTTCTAAAAATATTCAATGCTTTTTTCCTCGCCCGAATCGCCCGGTCGCATTCCCCGTTCCACCAAGGGACAGGAGCTCGATTTATATTCCCGGACGTACGAGGGATACTTTTGGTAGCTGCCGCCAACAGCGTTGATTTAATTTATCGACGTTGTGCAACGCGTCGAAACTTGCGTCGTGTTTATATGTAAACGTACGCTTGAAAAGTGGCCAGTCCGCACGGTTAATACGCCACTTTTCCGGAGGTTTTGAAATGGTGGGCGAAGAGTCTTCTTTAACGAGTAGAAGAGGAAAATGGTCACTCCCACAGAGATCGTTGTGGGTGGACATTTTCAGCTTTGGGGCTAGACTTCTCGAGCATAGACAAAGATCTATTGCTGAGAATTCCCCATTGAAGCTGTTAAAGCGGGTTTTTTCGCCGCTATTTAATAAAAACAGGTTAAAATCCTCAATAAAGTTGGATAAAATTCGACCTCTCCTATTGCTTTGGGTTTCTGGCCCTCCCCAGAGAGGATCATGGGCATTAAAATCTCCCATCAAAATGAACGGCTGAGGAAGCTGGTGGACAAGGGCTTCAAGGTTCAGGCGGGTCACCGGTGCACCCTCTGGCAGATACACGTTGCATAACGTCATCCTCTCAGGGGTATGCACCGTGATAGCGACGGCCTGGAATGGAGAGTTCAGTTGGACTCGCGGGGTGTAAAGGGCCTCACGGGCCGCAACTGCTACTCCCCCTTGGGCTCGTTGGCCACTTAGGTCATCCGTTCTAAAAACAGTGAACCCCTTCAAAATACCCTTATCTTCAGCCTTAAAATGGGTCTCTTGGAGACAAATACAAGAGGGTTTAAAATCTTGGATTAAAATGGCCAGCTCCTCCTTGTGCCGATAAAAGCCATTGCAGTTCCACTGCAGAATGGAACACATTTAAAGTGTTAAATTAAAATAAATAAATAAATAAATATATAAATAAATAAGATGACTAAAAAGGGAGATGACCAACTCTATTGAGGTTATCGCTTGAAGCGATGTTTTCTCTTCCACTCGTTTGCGAAGACCTCAGTATCAGAGATACTCTGGTCCTCTTCAATTACCTCCGGCTTCTTTGGCTTCACTGGAGGCGGCGGTGAAGGTGTATTCTCACGCCCTTTTGGCGTGTTCCCCTTGGTGGTTTTCTGTGGGCTCTTCTTTGAAGGGCCCACAGGAGTAGGTGGCTCCTTGTCCACCTTACTCTTTCCATCCTTCACCCTTTTTGGTTTAGGCACTTGCGTGGTTTCTATTGGGGATTCTTTCGGGATCTCTGTCTGCGTGGCGATGGTACACTTTACACATTGCGTGGTTGCAACGGAAGCAAAGGACCGGGAGAAAGTTGGAGCGATTAGCGCCCTGTATTTTCTCCTCGCTTCCGCATATGGGATTTTTTCCAGTGTTTTTATCTCCATGACTTTCCTCTCTTCTTTCATCTTCGGGCAATCACGAGAGTACACTGGGTGTGTACCCTCGCAATTCACACAAAGAGGTTCCGAAGAGCACTCCTTATCCTCGTGCGCGTCTTTGCCACAGCGCGGGCAGGTGGCCTTGCCCTCGCAGCGCGACGCGACACGGCCGAACCGTTGGCATTTGAAACAACGCACGGGATTTGGGATGAATGGCCTCACTGGTACCGATTCATAGCCCACAAACACCTTGTCGGGTAGTCTATCACGCGCAAACGTCAAGATCACGGAGGTGCTGTTTACGTTTTCTCCGTTGCGCCTTGTGGTGAGTCGACGACAATCAGTCACTCCCTGAGAGAACATTTCTCTCTTGATTTCTTCGATGTCCACGTATAGAAGGTCGTAGTGACTGATGACTCCCCGACAGGTGTTAAGAGTGCGGTGCACCTCCACCTTAATCGGAATGTCATGGAGCGTTCCCATAGCAAGTAGTTTTTCGCTCTGTGTGTCGTTCAGGGTCTCTATAAGTAGTGTACCATCCCTGAGCTTCTTCACGCGCTTTGGGTCCCCAGGCACAATCTGTGATAACACTCTGCGAATTAAGAAGGGAGAAACCTTTTTCAAGGTCTCACCTTCCTTTGCACAAGACATAATTAAATAGCGCTTACATGCGCCGATACACTTTTCTCCCCCGCCGGTGTCCGGACGGGATCTTTTTAGTGGTGGAAAGGGTTTTTCCTCCATAATAATAAGTGATTCGTCCCTCGGCCTCCCCACCCGCCACGGAGCCACACATTTGGGACGCCACTCCGCCAAACCGGAGTGGTCGCCAGGGCTAACTCGAGGGATATAGCGCTTCTGGAGTGGTTGTCTGTTTCGGGGTGGATCTTCGGTGCAAGGGCCCACCAAAACCCTTACATCTCCGACCTCCCTACGCAGACCCCCAAAACCTTGGCACTCGCCACCGGAGCGAAAACGCGACGGAAGCCGATTGACCGGGAGTGGCTAGCTCCCGGCCTCCCGTTTACACGAAATCCGGGGCCGAAGAGGGGTATCACTCCCCGGTCCATACAGGGCATCCGACACCCTGCTGGGAACCAGAAAGCTCACCCTCCAGGATCCCCTTCTCTCCCTTACGGGTCTCCAGGCACGGCAAACACCTGGGCGGATCGCAGGCCAGATGGTATGGCCGCTCACAGACAGTGGATCCACAGCACTGTCCGGACGCATCCCTTGCTGGCTTGGGGTTTGTTTTCGGGGTTTTCTCCCCGCCCTTTTAGTCAACTCTTACGACAAGCAGGGATACTGCGGGAGTATTCTCTAACCCCCTACCCGCAGGGGGGGAACATCGACGTTTCGAACGCACATTGCAGCCCTCGGATTTTGTTCCCGGGCTACGCCTGGCTGAGGGCCGGCAATTCAGTTCGCGAACGGAAACGTTTGCGTACTGGGGCGACGAGCGTCCCTCGCTGGGATGGATCGTCGCCCGGATTGATAGGGGGCTCTGCGGGAGATTGGGCAAGACCCGTCCCCGCCGGTCGAGGAGAGACGCTTCGTTATTTTTTGACGGCGTTCGCCTGCGGATCGGTGGGGGCTCGGTTATTACTTCCTCTCCACGGGCAACTATATCATTTGGGCCGACCTCAGAGCAGGTGAGACCCAACTATATCATTTGGGCCGACCTCAGAGCAGGTGAGACCACCCGCTGAATTTAAGCATTTTAATAAGCGGAGGAAAAGAAACTAACCAGGATTCCCTTAGTAACGGCGAGCGAACAGGGATCGACTCCAGGGCCAAAGCTCGCGCCCCCCGCGGGGCGCCGAGCGCTGTGGCGTTTGGGAGCGTCCAATTTCCCGAGGGGCGCCGGAGAGTCCAAGTCCCTCTTGAACGGGGCCACGGCCCGGAGAGGGTGCCAGGCCCGTGCGACCTCCGCGCTTGCCTCCCGGGAGGGGCGCTCCTCAGAGGGTGGTTGCTTGAGAGTGCAGCCCAAAGTCGGTGGTAAACTCCACCTAAGACTGAATACGGCCACGAGACCGATAGCGAACAGGTACCGTGAGGGAAAGTTGAAAAGCACTTTGAAGAGAGAGTTCAAGAGTACGTGAAACCGTTTGGGAGTAAACGGGTGGTACCCGAAATTTCGAAAGGGGAGATTCAGGTCTCGCCGGCGACGGGCGAGGGACGCTTGACGGATGGCGCGCCGGCGGGCGGGGGGTGACCCCCGTCACAGGCGCGTCACCCGGTGGCCCTCGAATGTTCGTCGTCGGTGTGACGCACTTCTCCCCGAGTAGGACGTCGCGACCCGTCGGACGCCGGCCCCAAGGGCCCGGGTGGAGTCCCGCCCGCTCTCGAGCGGAAAAGGACCCCGGGATCCCAGGCCGGATGTCCGACGGTAGGAAGCGAAAGTCGACGCGCCGCAAGGCGTCCGGCCCTCCGCGAGCACCCTCGGGGGTTAGGGTTCCGGACGCGGTCCGATCCCTTTCCCACCGTGGGGCTGTCCGCGAACCGTGAGGTGTCCTCGGACGGCGTCGAAAGTTTCGAGTCCGCGACGCTACGGCTTGGATGGTCCACCCGAGCCGTCTTGAAACACGGACCAAGGAGTCTAACAAGCGCGCGAGTCGTTGGGTCGGACACGCTCCGCTAAACCCATAGGCGCAATGAAAGTGAAATTCAGGATTACCGCCAATACGGTTGTATTTTCCGTGCATCCATCCTGCATGCAACGTTGCTGTTCCTCCACTAGATTGGTGGCTATAAAGCGTCTGGCCAAGATCTTATTGAGCTGGCATACGACCACTGATATTATGCTGATTTGGTCTAAAATCTTCTGGGCTGGAGGCCCCTTCCTTCTTAGGAATGAAAACTGTCCGGCTGGTCTGGAGTTTTGTGGGGAATGCCCCTAGTGACAGTATGACGTTGTAGTATAGTGCCCGTATCTCTACAGGTACACTACGCCATTGCCTCGGTGTTATACCGTCAATTCCTGGCGCCGAATTGGCCGGTATGGTGGTATTCTCGATTTCCGTTATTTGTATAGGGTCAGCGAGCCACTGCAGATTTTTTCGGGTTCCCCTTATTTCCTCTGAGGAGGTTTCGGGGGGAGTATGTTGACAGAATACAGGTTCCCAATATGCCTTCATGGGTTCTATGTTCGGCATTTCGGCCTTCATTCTACCGTCCAATATTGTCTTGGCGGCTCTGCCCATATTCTTTTTAAATAGTTTTTGCGTGGCTGCGTATTCCCTTCTCCTTTCGCGCCATCGCGCCGTTCTGGAATTAACGGGGCGATACCTCTCTTTCCGCTTGGGCGGGCTTGTATTTGCGGGGAAGACTTTGTCCAGCCAAAAGCAGGTCTTCAGGGCTCTTGCATTCTTTCCGCAGGACGGCTTCAGCGGCTGCGACAAGTTCGTCTGCCTTATAGGTTGTCATGTGTCGTACCTTGCGGATGAGTGATTCTATCGCACTGTGGACACCGTCTCTATTGGTCATTTCTGCGTCATAGTAATAGAGTCATAGTTACTCCCGCCGGTTACCCGCGCTTGCTTGAATTTCTTCACTTTGACATTCAGAGCACTGGGCAGAAATCACATTGCGTCAACACCCGCTGGGGCCATCGCAATGCAGTAGTAGTAGTAGTAGTTTTAGGGGTTTGTAGGGTGCGTCGACAGCTATGGTCATTTTGCACCACTGTCATTACGTAAAACTTATGTTCCTTTTAAACTAGGAATAAGTAAACAAATAAATACGAATAAATATATAAATAAATAAAATAAAAAAAAAAAAAAGGAAAATGCTAAAATCAAAAGCATTAAAATTATGAGCTCCAAAGCTAAAGCTGCCCCATTAAACCAGTATACCTTAAAAAACTTAAGACTCGGTTTATAGACCCAGAGTCATCCCCTAAAATATTTCTTAAGTCTCCCCTTATCTTCAACATGTCTCTGGCCCTTTAGTATGTTGTACATTCCGTCAGGATATGTTTTATCGTCAGGGGTTGGAAACACTCATTGCAGCGGGGCTGTTCTTTTACCTCCGCAAAGAGGTACGAATGAGTGAGGGCAGAGTGTCCTATTCTCAGGCGCGTAACCATGACCTCTTCCCTCCGAATGTTCCGGATGGAAGAGGACCATGGTGAAACGACCGGTTTTATTGCCCTGAGTTTATTATTTTGCAGAGACTGCCAAGTCTCCTTCCACTGGTGCAGGACCGATTTCCGCAAGGCGGCCTTTACGTCCTCCATTGGAACCAAGGTGGAGTCGGTCTCGGGTTTTCGAAGGGCATCCTTCGCTGCCTGGTCAGCTTTATCGTTACCTCTTATGCCGACGTGACCAGGAGTCCATATAAAAGAGACCCTGTTCCCCTTTCTCTGCAGGGACAACAGGGTATAATGGATCTCCTGGACTATCGGGTGCACAGGTGCAAAGACCGATAAAGATTTTAGGGCGCTCAACGAGTCTGTGCAGATGAGGAAAGAGCCATTGCTTTCTTTTATTTCTCCTAGGGCCGTCTTTATGGCTGATAGCTCGGCTGTGAAAATGCTGCAAGAAGTGTGCAGTTTTTTCCTCACGACTCCATGGTAGTGGGACACGACCGCATAGGCACATGCAGATTCTGACTTTGACCCGTCGGTGTAGACTGGGACAAAGTCAGAAAGTGAGCTGAGGACGGCACTGAAGAGCTGCTGGTATTCGGAATCGGTCGTTTTGGCTTTGCGGCGTGCACAGGCAATGAGTTTAATATCCGGCATTGGTGTTAACCAAGGCGGATACTTAGCATAGGAGACGGGGCATATTTGAGGAAATGTAAAATTAACCTCATTAATAAAATCATTAAAACGAACGGCAAAGGGCCTGGTTGCCCTTCTGCGCCTGTTAAATAAGTCTAAAAACCGTTGGTTAAAAACTATGTTAAAACAAGGGTGGATTGTCTCTGACAAAATTTTACAGGCATAGTTGCCCATTAAAATCATCCTGCGGGTTTCCAACGGAGGCTCCCCTGCGTCTGCAAGTAAGCTTGGGACTGGGCTTGTTCTAAATGCCCCGGTGGCCAACCGTATCCCAGCATTGTGGACACATGTGAGTGGTCTCAAGTAAGACTCTCGTCCTGAGGAATACACTATGGAACCATAGTCCAGTTTGGATCGCACCAAGCCTCTGTACAATAAAAGAATGGTGGTGCGGTCTGCTCCCCAAGTGCAGTGAGTTAAAAACTTTAAAACGTTGAGGGTTTTGCGACACCTCTCGCGTAACACGCGGATATGCTCCCGCCAGTTCAGCTTTTGGTCCAGGATCATGCCGAGAAAGCGGACGGCCTCCACAAATGGAAGAAGCCTACCCAACAGGGTTAGGGTCGGGGTAACGTGGTAACCGCGAACACGGTGAAAGTGCACGCATTTCGTTTTCTCCATGGAGAAACGAAATCCGTTCTTTCGCGACCACTCTCCCAGTTTGTTTAGAGTCACCTGGGCTTGCCTGGAAGCGTTTGGCAGTCGTGTCGACCGGCAAAATATGGCTAAGTCGTCCACATAGAGCGATGCCATCACCGGGGCATTGATGCATTCCACCACGTCGTTGATGGCGATGGCAAATAACGTCACGCTCAGTACTGAACCCTGGGGTACCCCGTTCTCCTGTGTAAAAGATCGGGATAAGTGCTTCCCAGTCCTTACTTTAAAAAGGCGGTTAGTTAAAAAATTTCTGATAAATAGGGCCATGTTGCCTCTAAATCCCCACTTGTGGAGCGTGTTGAGGATTCTCCATCGCCACACATTATCATAGGCCTTCTCCAGGTCGAAAAAGACTGCTATGACGTGTTGACGGTGGAGAAAGGCTTCCTGGATGAAGTTCTCAGTGCGCACCAGATGGTCTGTCGTGGACCTGCCACGCCGAAAGCCGCACTGAGCGTCGGAGAGCAGGTGTCGACTCTCCAAGCACCACATGAGACGTCGGTTTACCATCCGTTCCATCACCTTGCACAGGCAGCTGGTGAGAGATATGGGACGGTAGTTGTTCGGGTCATTTTTGTCCTTGCCCTGTTTTGGGATTGGTATCACGATGGACTCTCGCCAGGCATTTGGAAAACTGCCCTCGTTCCAAAGTTGGTTGAGGGTATTTAGGACCTCCACAATCGCAGTTTCCGGAATGTTCCGGAGAAATGCGTTGTGGATTTCGTCCGCCCCTGGCGAGGTGTAATGGGAGTCTTCGATGGCGGATTTAAGCTCCCAGGACGTGAAAGGCTCATTGTAATATTCGCTTGTAGGACCTGCACCGAAATTGAGAGGGACTCTCTCGCATCGCCTCTTCAGGTTCGCAAAGTCCGCGGCATAGCCCTCGTCACTGCTATTGGCCGCGAACTGACTGGCAAATATGTTGCTTATTTCGGCAGGTGAATTAACCACCCGGCCAGCAACGAGCAATGGCGAGATGACAAATGAGCCCTTGGACCCGGAGATTTTCTTGACTTTGTCCCATACCTGACCAAGTGGCGTGCGATGGTTGATGGTAGAGACGTATTCTATCCAGGAAGCCCTCTTGGCCTCCTTCACGGCCCTTCGAGCTCGCGCTCTCAGGCGGCGGTACGATGCCAGATTAGTTGCCGTGGGATATTTTCTAAAAATATTCAATGCTTTTTTCCTCGCCCGAATCGCCCGGTCGCATTCCCCGTTCCACCAAGGGACAGGAGCTCGATTTATATTCCCGGACGTACGAGGGATACTTTTGGTAGCTGCCGCCAACAGCGTTGAACTTAGTTTATCGACGTTGTGCAACGCATCGAAACTTGCGTCGTGTTTATATGTAAACGTACGCTTGAAAAGTGGCCAGTCCGCACGGTTAATACGCCACTTTTCCGGAGGTTTTGAAATGGTGGGCGAAGAGTCTTCTTTAACGAGTAGAAGAGGAAAATGGTCACTCCCACAGAGATCGTTGTGGGTGGACATTTTCAGCTTTGGGGCTAGACTTCTCGAGCATAGACAAAGATCTATTGCTGAGAATTCCCCATTGAAGCTGTTAAAGCGGGTTTTTTCGCCGCTATTTAATAAAAACAGGTTAAAATCCTCAATAAAGTTGGATAAAATTCGACCTCTCCTATTGCTTTGGGTTTCTGGCCCTCCCCAGAGAGGATCATGGGCATTAAAATCTCCCATCAAAATGAACGGCTGAGGAAGCTGGTGGACAAGGGCTTCAAGGTTCAGGCGAGTCACCGGTGCACCCTCTGGCAGATACACGTTGCATAACGTCATCCTCTCAGGGGTGTGCACCGTGACAGCGACGGCCTGGAATGGAGAGTTCAGTTGGACTCGCGAGGTGTAAAGGGCCTCACGGGCCGCAACTGCTACTCCCCCTTGGGCTCGTTGGCCACTTAGGTCATCCATTCTAAAAACAGTGAACCCCTTCAGAATACCCTTATCTTCAGCCTTAAAATGGGTCTCTTGGAGACAAATACAAGAGGGTTTAAAATCTTGGATTAAAATGGCCAGCTCCTCCTTGTGCCGATAAAAACCATTGCAGTTCCACTGCAGAATGGAACACATATAAAGTGTTAAATTAAAATAAATAAATAAATAAATAAATATATAAATAAATAAGATGACTAAAAAGGGAGATGACCAACTCTATTGAAGTTATCGCTTGAAGCGATGTTTCCTCTTCCACTCGTTTGCGAAGACCTCAGTATCAGAGATACTCTGGTCCTCTTCAATTACCTCCGGCTTCTTTGGCTTCACTGGAGGCGGCGGGGAAGTGGCGGCGGAGAGGGTGTATTCTCGCGCCCTTTTGGCGTGTTCCCCTTGGTGGTTTTCTGTGGGCTCTTCTTTGAAGGGCCCACAGGAGTAGGTGGCTCCTTGTCCACCTTACTCTTTCCATCCTTCACCCTTTTTGGTTTAGGCACTTGCGTGGTTTCTATTGGGGATTCTTTCGGTATCTCCGTCTGCGTGGCGATGGTACACTTTACACATTGCGTGGTTGCAACGGAAGCAAAGGACCGGGAGAAAGTTGGAGCGATTAGCGCCCTGTATTTTCTCCTCGCTTCCGCATATGGGATTTTTTCCAGTGTTTTTATCTCCATGACTTTCCTCTCTTCTTTCATCTTCGGGCAATCACGAGAGTACACTGGGTGTGTACCCTCGCAATTCAAACAAAGAGTTTCCGAAGAGCACTCTTTATCCTCGTGCGCGTCTTGGCCACAGCGCGGGCAGGTGGCCTTGCCCTCGCAGCGCGACGCGACATGGCCGAACCGTTGGCATTTGAAACAACGCACGGGATTTGGGATGAATGGCCTCACTGGTACCGATTCATAGCCCACAAACACCTTGTCGGGTAGTCTATCACGCGCAAACGTCAAGATCACGGAGGTGCTGTTTACGTTTTCTCCGTTGCGCCTTGTGGTGAGTCGACGATAATCAGTCACTCCCTGAGAAAACATTTCTCTCTTGTTTTCTTCGATGTCCACGTATAGAAGGTCGTAGTGACTGATGACTCCCCGACAGGTGTTAAGAGTGCGGTGCACCTCCACCTTAATCGGAATGTCATGGAGCGTTCCCATAGCAAGTAGTTTTTCGCTCTGTGTGTCGTTCAGGGTCTCTATAAGTAGTGTACCATCCCTGAGCTTCTTCACGCTCTTTGGGTCCCCAGGCACAATCTATGATAACACTCTGCGAATTAAGAAGGGAGAAACCTTTTTCAAGGTCTCACCTTCCTTTGCACAAGACATAATTAAATAGCGCTTACATGCGCCGATACACTTTTCTCCCCCGCCGGTGTCCGGACGGGATCTTTTTAGTGGTGGAAAGGGTTTTTCCTCCATAATAAGAAATGATTCGTCCCTCGGCCTCCCCACCCGCCACGGAGCCACACATTTGGGACGCCACTCCGCCAAACCGGAGCGGTCGCCAGGGCTAACTCGAGGGATATAGCGCTTCTGGAGTGGTTGTCTGTTTCGGGGTGGATCTTCGGTGCAAGGGCCCACCAAAACCCTTACATCTCCGACCTCCCTACGCAGACCCCCACAACCTTGGCACTCGCCACCGGAGCGAAAACGCGACGGAAGCCGATTGACCGGGAGTGGCTAGCTCCCGGCCTCCCGTTTACACGAAATCCGGGGCCGAAGAGGGGTATCACTCCCCGGTCCATACAGGGCATCCGACACCCTGCTGGGAACCAGAAAGCTCACCCTCCAGGATCCCCTTTTCTCCCTTACGGGTCTCCAGGCACGGCAAACACCTGGGCGGATCGCAGGCCAGATGGTATGGCCGCTCACAGACAGTGGATCCACAGCACTGTCCGGACGCATCCCTTGCTGGCTTGGGGTTTGTTTTCGGGGTTTTCTCCCCGCCCTTTTAGTCGCCTCTTACGACAAGCAGGGATACTGCGGGAGTATTCTCTACCCCCCTACCCGCAGGGGGGGCTCCGGAGAGGGTCACGTGGAGGTGTCGCGCCGGCTCGTACCCATATCCGCAGCAGGTCTCCAAGGTGAAGAGCCTCTAGTCGATAGAATAATGTAGGTAAGGGAAGTCGGCAAATCGGATCCGTAACTTCGGGATAAGGATTGGCTCTGAGGGTCGGGGCGTGTCGGGCTTGGTCGGGAAGCGGGTTGATAGCTGACGTGCCGGGCCTGGGCGAGGAGAATCGGTGCGTTCGCGCGCCGTGGATCCGAGTTCGGTACCGTGCCTTGGCCTCCCGCGGACCTTCCTTGCTGCGAGGACGCGCGTGGCGACCCCGTGGTACGTCGTTCGTGCCATTTGGGGCCACCGCCCGCGCGATCCTCTTCGGCCGCCTTTCAACGACTGGCTCAGAACTGGCACGGACCGGGGGAATCCGACTGTCTAATTAAAACAAAGCATTGCGATGGCCCCAGCGGGTGTTGACGCAATGTGATTTCTGCCCAGTGCTCTGAATGTCAAAGTGAAGAAATTCAAGCAAGCGCGGGTAAACGGCGGGAGTAACTATGACTCTCTTAAGGGGCTAAGGGACCGACCAACAGTAGTTTGGGAGGAGATCCTCAGAATCCCATACGCCAATCCCCACGTCCACGTCGTGAGAGTCGGGCAACGTCTGTGGAGAACAGGCGGCTAACGGGGATGTCTTATAGTGCGACCAGAAGACTTCGGCCATCTAGCCACGAGGGGGCAGCCCCCTAAGCGACCTGCCCTACCTTTGTGCTCAAAGGTGGCTAGAGCACTTTAATCAGGCGTAGGGAGGTACAGGGGTTAAAACCCCGGGTTTCGGTGGGTTGCCAGCCCACCGATATCTTAACAGCCTCAGGTTCAAAAAATCAGCGAAGATTTAGGGACCCCGGTGGGGTCCTACCGGCAGAGCCTCGGACTGCCGGTACTGGGGCGCCTTGCCAGAGGAGTGAAGAAGCAAATGGAAATGACTCCAGTACAAGTGTCCAGTACATGTGCACCGACTGTTGGCCACAGCGCTCCTTCCAATCGAAAATTGGGTTGGGCGTACACCGAAGAAGGATGCACCCTGATGAGGTTAATTCCATCATCACCGTTGCACAACGCAAGAAGCGCTGGAGCGAGGAAGAGTTTGAGTTAGTAGCCCTGGAGGAGGCCCAAGCCACGCGGCAAGGGCGAATCAATAATATTAACCAACACCTGCTAGACAAGATGCGACTCCAGGGAAGGACCCTGGAAAGCATCAAAGGGGCGAGGAGAAAGCTCGAGTACCGGGAGCGCGTGACCCGCATACTCGCGGAGCTTTCTGATATTGATCCTAAAACCTCCGGATCACATGTGGAAGGAGTGACCCCCCCCTTGATGTTAGTCACTCCAGGCTTCTCTGAGTCTGTGACGGCCGAAACCTCAAGCATGGAAGTGACCAAGGAAAATGTCTACCTCGGAGTAATTAAAGCTCTCTGCCTAAAGGCTCGAAATATTTCATCTCACAAGGCTGATGAACTCATCTCAATTGCCGACTCCGTCCTGAGGGGAGAGCTAAAGAGCGCTGAGGATATCTTGTGGTTGAGAAACGTTTTTCCTGACACAACGCCCCCGCCTAAGGGAAAAAGAAAAAGGAGTGTCGACAATCCAAAAATGGCGCGATGGCGCGTAAAGCGCAAAGAATATGCGGCCACGCAAAAGTTGTTCAAAAAGAATATGGGCAGAGCAGCCAAAACCATCTTGGATGGCCAGCTCAAGGCAGAAATGCCCGACATGGAGCCAATGAGAGCTTATTGGGAGCCCGTATTCTCAAGAACACCACCCGTTGAAGACCCTTCAGTAGAAATACGGGGTTACAAGAAAGATCTAGGATGGCTAGCCGACCCAGTTAAACCTACAGAAGTTGAACAAACGAACATCCCAGCCGATTCCGCGCCAGGAATTGACGGCATTACACCTAGACAGTGGCGTAGCGTCCCTGTGATTGTACGGACGCTTTACTACAACGTGGTGCTGTCTCTAGGAGCGTTCCCAAAGAGACTCCAAACCAGCCGGACGATTTTTATTCCAAAGAAGGACGGGGCGTCCAGCCCAGAAGACTTCAGGCCAATTAGCATCACATCCGTGGTCGTACGCCAATTAAACAAGATCTTGGCTAGACGCCTAACAGCAGCCAATCTAGTGAAGGAGCGACAGCGATGTATGCAGGATGGGTGCGCGGAGAATGCCACGATCTTAAGTGCAATCCTGCATGATGCTAAATCCAATCTCCGCGAAGTGCACGTCGCCTCCCTAGACATGGCCAAAGCGTACAACTCGGTGAGCCACGTAGCCATTAAGAACACGCTACAAAGGCTGGGTCTACCCCGTTCCTTCGTGGAATTCATAACCCAATCGCTCAGAGACAGCACCACGGTTCTTGAAGTAAGCGGACAAAAATCTGTGCCGATAAGCATCACTAGGGGGGTGCGGCAGGGCGATCCCCTGTCCACACCCATCTTCTGCCTAGTAATGGACGAAGTCATCGGTTCGGTTCCAAAGCAAATAGGATACAGAATCTCAGGTACACATGTCACATCACTAGCCTACGACGACGACCTAATAGCCATTGCATCCACTAGAACTGGGATGCAAACATCCATTGGTGTCCTCGAGGCAGCGGCAGCGAAGCGCGGGCTAAGCTTCAACGCTAAGAAGTGCGTGGCGCTATCAGTGATACCCGCCGGCAAACTTAAGACCTTTAAGGTCATTGCAGAACCGCAGTTTAAGACGGCCTCTGGCGAATACATTCGTCAGTTGCGTTCGTCCGACAACTGGAGATATTTGGGGCTCAACTTCTCCCCCACCGGGGTCTTGCGAGCCGGCGGGACACTAGAAGCAGAGATAGGTCGAATATCGGCTGCTCCATTGAAACCACAGCAACGCCTAAAAGTGCTCAGATGCTTTTTAGCTCCACGCTATTATCACCTATATACCTTGGCGGGAACAACCCTCAAACTTCTCAGAGCTCTCGACAAACAAATAAGGGGTGCAGCACGCAAGTGGCTACACCTGCCCCACGACACGCCCTTGGGTTATTTCCATGCCCGATGTAAGGAAGGAGGATTGGGTCTTCCCGCATTCGCGACGACCATTCCATCACTCCTGATGCGAAGGCTCTCTTCGCTAAACTCCTCACAGTATCAAGTAGCAAAAGCCATCTATGACCACCAATGGGTCCAGTCAAGGCTTAGGTGGGCGGAGCAAGCCTTGACTATCAAGAGTGAGACCCTGGCCACCAAAGAGCGAGTGAGGAGCTACTGGGCCGATGCGCTCCATCGGTCAAACGACGGATGGGAATTGAGAGAGTCAGCGAAGGTGAGCGCAAGCACAGGATGGATTGACGGGGGCAGCTTTGCCATCCCAGGGCGCGACTACATCCGCTACCACCACGTACACATCAACGCGCTACCAACTCGAGTTAGAACATCAAGGGGAAGACGGACCAACGACGCAGCCTCCATCTGCTGCAGGGCAAGGTGCACCGCATCAGAGACTGCCGCTCATGTTGTTCAGAACTGTTTTCGGACGCATGGGGGGCGGATCCGTCGCCACTATGCGGTAGTGAAAACCATCAGAAACGGGTTGGCGCAAACTGGATGGACCGTGACAGAAGAACCCCACTATCGACCTAAAGGAGTGCTGCAGAAACCAGACTTAGTTGCCAAAAAGGACAGCAAGGTGAAAATAATCGACATGCAGATCGTCTCCGGCGCTACCTCTCTGGCTGACGCGCATGCGCGTAAGGTAGCCAAATACAACACCCCGGAGCTGAAGGAGGTGATTGCAGCACAGAAGGAGGTGGCAGAGGACGCGGTTGAGGTCACGACATGCACCATATCCTGGAAAGGTATATGGGCAAGAAAATCAGCTGAACAGCTGCTCGACCTGGGGATGACAAAAGGATTCCTGGCCGCCATAACAACCCGGGTGCTACAAGGATCGTTCCTGAACTGGACGCGGTGGAATATGATGACTAACACCGACCATCCACCACAGGAGTCAAGGAGGGAAGGGGTAGGATGAAGAAGACGGAACTCTGGCCAAACCTTATTGGAAACTTGCTCCAACAACACCCTTCAATCGGCAGCGAGAAATAAAGCCGTGGCTCAATCCGGAAGCGGATACAACAACGAGCAAAGGTGTGGTTTTAGTGGGTAGTCCCCTGTGGACGCACAGGGGGAGTCCCACACTGCCTGGGTTACCTTCCCAGGCGTGCGTAAATGCATTTCCACACCTTCCAAAAAAAAAAAATAGGCAAATGCCTCGTCATCCATTTAGTGAAACCATTAACAACCGGCTCCCCGCAGTTGCTTGTCAAGAGCCCGAAGAACTTTCATGGTAGTTCCCGCTAAGGGGAGGAGATGGTAAAAACGCGGGACCAAGAAGCATCTAAGCAACTTTAAACGCTGCTGGGGTTTAAGTGGGGCTGCCGAGATGCGGCCAAGCTCCGTTTCCAGTGTCCCGCCGGCACGCATGGTTTATCCTGGAATCTTTAACGGGGTCTACTCTACAGCCTCGTGAAGGATTCCATCTCCATCTGAAATTCTTTAACAGGGTCTCACAGCCTCGTGAAGGATTTCAGACAGGATAGTGTGCGTGTGGCTGTGTGTTGGTCCCTGACGCGGATTAATCTCCCGTAAACCGCCACAGAGTGTGTGCTTGAGAATATCCTGGAATCTTTAACGGGGTCTACTCTACAGCCTCGTGAAGGATTCCATCTCCATCTGAAATGCTTTAACAGGGTCTCACAGCCTCGTGAAGGATTTCAGACAGGATAGTGTGCGTGTGGCTGTGTGTTGGTCCCTGACGCGGATTAATCTCCCGTAAACCACCACAGAGGGTATTCTGGTCGAGAGGTTGTGGTTGGTCCGTGACGTGATTCCCGTCACACCAACACAACAATTGGTCTGACGAGTGATTAGCAACTAATCCTTACGGCCATTGGAGTTTTCTTCCCCTTTCTTCTTCTGCGCATGAATGGATTAACGAGATTTCCACTGTCCCTATCTACGGACTGTCCCTATCTACGGAATGTCCCTATCAACCTCGTACGTGACGGACGTGCTGTGTAGTCGCTCCGTTAGCGGGTATATTAGTGAAACTCCCGGGGGAGTTCCGGCGTTCCCGCCCGGCGAGACGGATACGGAACATCGGCAGCAGCTGACGCGGTGACCACAAAAATTTGCAAACTGTGATTGTGCAGTTAGTGTTTGTGCAATAATTCCAGGAAATTGTGGAAGTGTTAACGATCCCTAGTGACCCCTACTGCCCCAGTTTGAACGGATTAGAGCTAAAAACTAGGAAGATAAAAATTAAGTCATAAATCAGTTTTTTCAAATTTACTCCGAAAGTTTCTGAGTGAGTGCGCTGATACTCTTACTTCGGAGTAATGTTGTGAAAAGACATCCCAGGTGAAAAACTGGTTGCAATCGAACGACCTTGCTTTTCTTCAAAAACGTGGCCGGTAACCGGAAGCAGCAGTATCTCTAGACCTGTAAGTGTTGTCGTTATCTGACAAAAACTGTAAGTATCACCTCTTATTCCGAATCCTATGTGTGTTTCGCGTAAATAAATTTGAAATAATAGAGCCAAAAACGCGAGGTGAAAACCCACCGGCCGCCGCGTGGCAGCTACCGGCCGACGCCGGGGAATTTGCCGAGGCCCTCCACGCCCGCGCAGGGCAAAGGTGTGCCGTGCGGGCGGCACATACCACTAGGATACTGACGGAACTCTACTCTAGGAATCCACGCCACGGCCACCAGCCGGAGTGTCATGTGACCAGAACTTGAACCTGTTTTGTACCCCTGTGTATCCCATTTGTATGTATTGCGCCTGTGCTGACGCATATCTATGCCCTAAACGACTTGAATTGCGGAATTCTCTATGACTACCGACAACATGTCGGGCGAGGAAAAGTCCTGTGTTCCAAAGTTCCTGTGCACAGACTGCCAGCCCCCACGATCCTTCCAGTCGAAGATCGGATTGGGAGTCCATCGAAGGAGGAAACATCCTGATGAGGTTAACTTGAACATTCCTGTAGCCCTACATAAGAAGCGATGGAATGAGGAAGAGCTTCAGCTTCTAGCAATGGAAGAAGCCCGAACCATATGTGACGGCCAAACCCAGAACATTAACAAAGTATTGTTAGAGAAAAGGATACTCCAGGGAAGAACCCTTGAGAGTATCAAGGGGGCACGGAAGAAGCCACAGTACCGTGAACGTGTGGCCCGCTTACTGGCTGAATACCGTAATACTGATCCAAATCCAACAGCTGGATCCCAAACGAAAAGACCTGCCCCTCAGCAAAAAGCGAAGCCGAACACCTCAGACGTGTCTGAAACTTGCGTCGCCGGAGCTTCCGAGACAGGAAAGGCCGGAAAAGGTGACCTTATTGAGGCAATCAAGACACTCTGCCAGAAGGTACAAAGAATTTCATCTTACAAAGCAAAAGAACTCGTCCAAACTGCACAATTAATCCTTAATGGAGAGTGTACGAACCCTGAAGAAATATCGTGGTTGGATAATGTGTTCCCCACCAAAGAAACCCCGCCGAAAAGGAAAAGGATGAGATATGTCAATCCCAAAACAACGCGATGGCGAAAAAGGCGCAGTGACTACGCTTCCATGCAGAAACTCTTCAAGAAGAATATGGGTAGAGGGGCCAAAAGCATAATTGACGGTCAGCTCAAGGCAGAAATGCCAGACATGGGACCCATGCAGACATATTGGGAACCCATATTCTCTGCCAAGCCTCCCACTGAAACAACTTTGGAGGAGATAAGAGGAGTAAGAAGCGAACTGCACTGGATCGCGAACCCCATCAAAACCTCAGAAGTCGATCAAATTATTATATCGGCAAATTCCGCGCCCGGGATTGACCAAATAACACCAAGGCAATGGCGTAGTGTGCCAGCAGACATACGAGCACTTTTTTATAACATGATACTAACTCTGGGAGCATTTCCGTCGAAGCTCCAGACAAGTCGGACGATTTTTATTCCTAAGAAGGACGGGGCCTCCAGCCCTGAAGACTTCAGACCCATCAGCATTACGTCAGTGGTCGTACGCCAGCTGAACAAAATCCTGGCCAGGCGCATTATAGCGGCAAACCTAGTGGAGGAACGTCAGCGATGCATGCAAGACGGATGCGCAGAAAACGCCACCATCCTTAGCGCAATTATGAATGACGCGAAGAATCGTCTACGCGAGCTGCACGTTGCCTCCATAGATATAGCAAACGACTCGGTCAGCCACGAAGCTATAAAGGCTACACTTCAGAGGCTGGGGTTACCCCGTACCTTCGTGGAATACATTACCAAATCGTACAGAGATAGTAATACAATGCTCGAGGTAAATGGAAAAAGATCAGCCACAATAAATATCACCAGGGGGGTGAGACAAGGAGATCCCCTGTCCACCCCAATTTTCTGCCTGGTGATTGATGAAATACTCCGGTCAGTGCCTAGGCAAATCGGGTACAAAATAATGGGGATCCATGTTACTTCGCTCGCCTACGCCGACGATCTGATTGCCGTAGCATCCACCTCTACAGGAATGCAAACATCTCTATCGGTCCTCGAGACGGAGGCGACAAAACGAGGGCTAAGATTCAATGCAGATAAGTGCGTTGCTTTATCAGTGCTCCCCGCCGGAAAGCTAAGGACCTACAAAATCATTGCTAAGCGACAATTTAAAATCGCTAGTGGCGAATTTATACGCCAACTTCGTTCTTCAGAAAGTTGGCGATATCTTGGGCTCAACTTCGCGCCCACAGGAATCATGCGTGCCGGCGGGACACTGGAAACGGAGCTAGGCCGCATCTCGGCAGCCCCACTTAAACCCCAGCAGCGTTTAAAGTTGCTTAGATGCTTCTTGGTCCCGCGTTTTTACCATCTCCTCCCCTTAGCGGGAACTACCATGAAAGTTCTTCGGGCTCTTGACAAGCAACTGCGGGGAGCCGCAAGAAAATGGTTACACTTGCCCCATGACACCCCAGTAGGTTATTTCCACGCACAATGTAGGGAGGGAGGATTAGGTCTTCCCTCGTTCGCGACGGCAATCCCCTTACTCATGCTGCGAAGACTAACTTCACTCCGCTCTTCCAACTACCAGGTGGAAAAATCAATCTTCGACCACGAATGGGTCCAATCAAGGCTCAGGTGGGCGAAGCAGGCCTTGACTATTTCCTCCGAGACCCTGAACACCAGGGAAAAAGTGAATCGGTATTGGGCAGACACACTGCACCATTCAAACGATGGACACGAATTGAGAGAGTCGGTTAGAGTGAGTGCCAGCACAGCGTGGATCGACGGGGGCAGCTTCGCCATCCCAGGGCGCGACTACGTCCACTACCATCATGTGCATATCAACGCGCTCCCAACCCAGATGAGAACAACCAGAGGACGGCGAAAGGACGGAGTAGCTACCACCAGCTGCAGAGCAAAATGCGCCGCATCGGAAACCGCCGCCCATGTAATCCAGAACTGCTTTCGGACACATGGGGGGCGAATCCGACGTCATGACGCGATCGCAAGAACAATGAAGAACGCGCTAATGCAAGCAGGGTGGAGAGTCAGAGAACAACCCCATTATAGACCGAATGGGATACTGCAGAAGCCGGACCTCGTGGCGAAGAAGGACAACTGTGTTAAAATTATCGACGTACAGGTCGTCTCCGGTGCTACTTCCCTATCTGACGCGCACGCACGGAAGGTAGGGAAATACAACACTCCGGAACTCACAGAATTAGTCGCAGCACAAAATGAAGTGACGCAGGACGCTGTGGAAGTTACAACGTGCACCATCTCCTGGAAGGGAGTATGGGCGAAGAGATCAGCAGAACATCTGTTAAGCCTGGGTCTTACGAAGGGATTGCTAGCAGCCATCACCACCCGCGTGATTCAGGGATCATTCCTAAACTTTGCAAGATGGAATCAAATGACCAACACCTACCATCCAAAACAAGGGTAAACAAGGAAAGGAATAGGTTAAGAAAACGGATCTCTGGTAACATCGCATTGGGAACTCGCCCCAAGGACATCTTAAACCGGCAGCGAGAAATGAAACCGTGGCTCCATCTTTCATCGGATGCAACATCAAGCGGAGGTGTGGTTTTAGTGGGTAGTACCCTGTCGACACACAGGGGGAGTCCCAAACTGCCTGGGTTACTTCTCCAGGCGTGCGTAAAAGCATTTCCACACCTCATTTAAAAAAAAAAAAGCCAAATGCCTCGTCATCCAATTAGTGACGCGCATGAATGGATTAACGAGATTCCCACTGTCCCTATCTACTATCTAGCGAAACCACAGCAAAGGGAACGGGCTTGGAAGAATCAGCGGGGAAAGAAGACCCTGTTGAGCTTGACTCTAGTCTGGCACTGTAAGGAGACATGAGAGGTGTAGCATAAGTGGGAGCTGTAGTTCCCTCGGGGACCGCAGTCGACGGTGAAATACCACTACTTTGATAGTTTCTTTACTTACTCGGTGAGGCGGAGAGCGGGCGGGGTCGTCGATTCGTCGGGACCGCGTCACGGTGTTCTCGTTCCAAGGGTGTCAGGGTCGCGGGCGATACTGGGACGCAGGCTGTCGCGGGACGGTCGTCCAGGCCGGGGGCTGACCTTCGGCCTGCGGCGTCGTCTTTCGGCCGCCTCGGCCCTAGCCCGTGTTTATCCCACCCGATCCGATCCGAGGACACCGCCAGGCTGGGAGTTTGACTGGGGCGGTACGTCTGTCAAAGGATAACGCAGGTGTCCTAAGGCCAGCTCAGCGAAGACAGAAACCTCGCGTAAAGCAAAAGGGCAAATGCTGGCTTGATCCCGATGCTCAGTACGCATAGGGACTGTGAAAGCACGGCCTATCGATCCTTTTGGCTTGGAGAGTTTCCAGCAAGAGGTGTCAGAAAAGTTACCACAGGGATAACTGGCTTGTGGTGGCCAAGCGTTCATAGCGACGCCGCTTTTTGATCCTTCGATGTCGGCTCTTCCTATCATTGCCAAGCAGTTGTTGTCAACAATGTCAAAGTGAAGAAATTCAAGCAAGCGCGGGTAAACGGCGGGAGTAACTATTGCTCTCTTAACTCTCTTAAGGGGCTGCCTCTTAAGGGACTATGACTCTCTTGAGGGGCTGAGGAACCAACCAGTCTATCTGGGGGGAGAGCCTCAGAATCCCATATGCCAATCTGCACGTCCACGTGGTGAGAGTCGGGCAACGCCTGTGTTGAACAGGCGGCTAACGGGGATGGCTGTTAGTGCGGCCAGAAGACTCCGGCCATCTAGCCACGAGGGGGCAGCCCCCCCAAGCGACCTTCCCTGCCTTCTTACCTGAAGGTGGCTAGAGCCCGAGAAAACTTTAGTAGGGAGGTACAGGGGGTAAAACCCCGGGTCACGGTGGGTTGCCAGCCCACCGAGATCTGAATAAACGTCAGGTCCAGGAAATCAGTGTAGATTTGGGGACCCCCGTGGGTCCAACCGGCAGAGCCTCGGACTGCCGGTACTGAGGTTAATCGCCAGAGGGATCGAGTTAATACAGTGAGTGACTCCACGATGAGACCAAGTGTCCAATTCACATGCCCTGATTGCCAGCGTGTATTCAATTCCAAAATCGGTCTAGGAGTACATCGGAGGCAGAGACACCCCGATGAAGTAAATATAAACGTCAATCTGCCCTGGAGAAAGAAGCGCTGGAGCGAGGAGGAGACGGAGTTAATGGCAGCAGCAGAAGCCCAAGCTTTGCTTAAAGGCTCTACTAAAAACATCAACAAGTACTTGCTGGACAAAATGGTTCTCCAAGGCAGAAGTCTTGAGGCCATAAAGGGGGCTCGGAAGAAGCCCGAGTACCGGGAGCGCGTGTCCCAATTACTTGCCGAACTTCGGCTCAAGGACCACCCGGAAACACCTGGACTCCTGGTAGTAGAACCAACCCCCCAGCAGTTACCTAAGCCTGAGGTACCAGCCCTTGATGAATCTGGAGGCATAGAAACTGTCATCTGTGATATAACTAAGGTGAACGTCTTCCACAGGGCAATTGAAAATCTCCTCCCCAAAATACGGACCATTTCATCTCACAAGCCTGCTGACTTGGTCAGAATCGCTGAGGCCGTATTAAGGGGAGAAATTAAAAACCCTGAGGATCTAAAATGGTTAGACGAAGTGTTCCCAATTAAATTAACCACGCCCAAGAGATGTAAAAGCGGCCCCGTCCATAATAAGATGGCGCGGTGGCGCAGGAGGCGGAGGGACTATGCGGCCACTCAAAAACTCTTTAAAAAGAACATGAGCAGAGCCGCCAGAATAATACTGGACGGCCGAGTAAAGGCAGACATGCCAACACTCGAGTCAATGAAGACCTATTGGCAGCCCATCTTCTCCAGCGACCCTCCTACTGATTACTCCACGGAGGAGATCAGAGGAGAAAGAAAAGATTTGCAGTGGCTTGAAGACCCCGTTACGCCCACCGAAGTCGAAGGATCATCGAATCCGGCAAATTCTGCATCCGATATTGACGGTATAACACCAAGACTATGGCGTAGTGTTCCTGTAAATATTAGAGCACTATTTTATAACATTGTTCTGTCTCTCGGAGCTTTTCCTTCCAAGCTCCAAGTAAGCCGAACGGTGTTTATCCCAAAGAAAGACGGATCCATTAAACCTGAAGACTTTAGGCCAATCAGCATCACCTCAGTGGTCGTGCGCCAACTCAACAAAATACTGGCAAGGCGCCTTATATCTGCTAGCCTGGTCGAGGAGCAGTACGGTGCATTAAGGATGGATGCGCGGAGAATACAACAATACTGGGTGCGATCTTAAACGACGGCCAATCCAATCTCCGAGAATTACACGTTGCCTCCCTCGACATGGCCAAGGCTTACGACTCCCTAAGCGACAAGGCTATCAGAGAGACGATGCAAAGACTCGGCCTCCCTCCAACCTTTGTGGATTACATCGTTCGGTCTTACAAAGACAGCAAAACAGTGCTCGAGATAAGCGGCAAAAGATCCAGCCCGATTAGCCTCACCAGGGGGGTTAGACAAGGCGACCCCATTCTACCCCAATTTTCTGCCTGGTGATTGATGAAATCATCCAATCCGTCCCAAGACAGATCGGATACAGGATATCGGGAGAACGCGTTACAACTTTGGCCTACGCGGACGATCTCATCAGTATTTCATCTACTGCAACCGGGATGCAGACGTCCATCAACATTCTCGAGGCGGCGGCAGAAAAGCGGGGTTTGAAATTCAACGCAAGCAAGTGCATTGCGCTTTCTGTGTTTCCAGCTGGTAAGACAAAGACGTACAGAATAGCGTCGAAACCACAGTTTCGCACGGGAAACGGCCAGTACATCCGCCAGTTGCGGTCGTCCGAGAACTGGACGTACCTGGGGGTCAACTTCTCTCCCACAGGGATCTTGCGGGCCGGAAGAACACTGGAAGCTGAACTGGGCCGCATCACCGCGGCCCCACTAAAGCCTCAACAACGCTTAAAGATCTTGCGGTGTGTTTTAATTCCCCGATACTACCATCTATTCACTTTAGCGGGAACAACCCTAAAGATCCTCAGGGCACTAGATCGTCAGCTGAGAGGCGCAGCCCGCAAATGGCTGCATTTGCCACACGACACACCGTTAGGATATTTTCATGCTCAGTGTAAAGAGGGTGGACTCGGCCTGCCTTCGTTTGTTACCACCATTCCATCGCTCATAGTAGTAGTTTTAGGGGTTTGTAGGGTGCGTCGACAGCTATGGTCATTTTGCACCACTGTCATTACGTAAAACTTATGTTCCTTTTAAACTAGGAATAAGTAAACAGATAAATACGAATAAATATATAAATAAATAAAATAAACAAAAAAAAAGGAAAATGCTAAAATCAAGAAGCATTAAAATTATGCGCTCCGAAGCTAAAGCTGCCCCATTAAACCGGTTGCCCTTAAAAAAGTTAAGACTCGATTTATAGACCCAGAGTCATCCCCTAAAATATTTTTTAAGTCTCCCCTTATCTTCAACATGTCTCTGGCCCTTTGGTATGTTGTACATTCCGTCAGGATATGTTTTATCGTCAGGGGTTGGAAACACTCATTGCAGCGGGGCTGTTCTTTTACCTCCGCAAAGAGGTACGAATGAGTGAGGGCAGAGTGTCCTATTCTCAGGCGCGTAATCATGACCTCTTCCCTCCGAATGTTCCGGATGGAAGAGGACCATGGTGAAACGACCGGTTTTATTGCCCTGAGTTTATTATTTTGAAGAGACTGCCAAGTCTCCTTCCACTGATGCAGGACCGAGTTCCGCAAGGCGGCCTTCACGTCCTCCATTGGAACCAAGGTGGAGTCGGTCTCGGGTTGTCGAAGGGCATCCTTCGCTGCCTGGTCAGCTTTTTCGTTGCCTCTTATGCCGACGTGACCAGGAGTCCATATAAAGGAGACCCTGTTCCCCTTTCTCTGAAGGGACAACAGGGTATAATGGATCTCCTGGACTATCGGGTGCACAGGTGCAAAGGCCGATAAAGATTTTAGGGCGCTCAACGAGTCGGTGCAGATGAGGAAAGAGCCATTGCTTTCTTTTATTTCTCCTAGGGCCGTCCTTATGGCTGATAGCTCGGCTGTGAAAATGCTGCAAGAAGTGTGCAGTTTTTTCCTCACGACTCCATGGTAGTGGGACACGACCGCATAGGCACATGCAGATTCTGACTTTGACCCGTCGGTGTAGACTGGGACAAAGTCAGAAAGTGAGCTGAGGACGGCACTGAAGAGCTGCTGGTATTCGGAATCGGTCGTTTTGGCTTTGCGGCGTGCACTGGCAATGAGTTTAATATCCGGCATTGGTGTTAACCAAGGCGGATACTTAGCATAGGAGACGGGGCATATTTGAGGAAATGTAAAATTTACCTCATTAATAAAATCATTAAAACGAACGGCAAAGGGCCTAGTTGCCCTTCTCCGCCTGTTAAATAAGTCTAAAAACCGTTGGTTAAAAACTATGTTAAAACAAGGGTGGATTGTCTCTGATAAAATTTTACAGGCATAGTTGCCCATTAAAATCATCCTGCGGGTTTCCAACGGAGGCTCCCCTGCGTCTGCAAGTAAGCTTGGGACTGGGCTTGTTCTAAATGCCCCGGTGGCCAACCGTATCCCAGCATTGTGGACACATGTGAGTGGTCTCAAGTAAGACTCTCGTCCTGAGGAATACACTATGGAACCATAGTCCAGTTTGGATCGCACCAAGCCTCTGTACAATAAAAGCATGGTGGAGCGGTCTGCTCCCCAAGTGGAGTGAGTTAAAAACTTTAAAACGTTGAGGGTTTGGCGACACCTCTCGCGTAACACGCGGATATGCTCCCGCCAGTTCAGCTTTTGGTCCAGGATCATGCCGAGAAAGCGGACGGACTCCACAAATGGAAGAATCCTACCCAACAGGGTTAGGGTCGGGGTAACGTGGTAACCGCGAAGACGGTGAAAGTGCACGCATTTCGTTTTCTCCATGGAGAAACGAAATCCGTTCTTTCGCGACCACTCTCCCAGTTTGTTTAGAGTCACCTGGGCTTGCCTGGAAGCGTTTGGCAGTCGTGTCGACCGGCAAAATATGGCTAAGTCGTCCACATAGAGCGATGCCATCACCGGGGCATTGATGCATTCCACCACGTCGTTGATGGCGATGGCAAATAACGTCACGCTCAGTACTGAGCCCTGGGGTACCCCGTTCTCCTGTGTAAAAGATCGGGATAAGTGCTTCCCAGTCCTTACTTTAAAAAGGCGGTTAGTTAAAAAATTTCTGATAAATAGGGCCATGTTGCCTCTAAATCCCCACTTGTGGAGCGTGTTGAGGATTCTCCATCGCCACACACTATCATAGGCCTTCTCCAGGTCGAAAAAGACTGCTATGACGTGTTGACGGTGGAGAAAGGCTTCCTGGATGAAGTTCTCAGTGCGCACCAGATGGTCTGTCGTGGACCTGCCACGCCGAAAGCCGCACTGAGCGTCGGAGAGCAGGTGTCGACTCTCCAAGCACCACATGAGACGTCGGTTTACCATCCGTTCCATCACCTTGCACAGGCAGCTGGTGAGAGATATGGGACGGTAGTTGTTCGGGTCATTTTTGTCCTTGCCCTGTTTTGGGATTGGTATCACGATGGACTCTCGCCAGGCATTTGGAAAACTGCCCTCGTTCCAAAGTTGGTTGAGGGTATTTAGGACCTCCCCAATCGCAGTTTCCGGAATGTTCCGGAGAAATGCGTTGTGGATTTCGTCCGCCCCTGGCGAGGTGTAATGGGAGTCTTCGATGGCAGATTTAAGCTCCCAGGACGTGAAAGGCTCATTGTAATATTCACTTGTAGGACCTGCACCAAAATTGAGAGGGACTCTCTCGCATCGCCTCTTCAGGTTCGCAAAGTCCGCGGCATAGCCCTCGTCACTGCTATTGGCCGCGAACTGACTGGCAAATATGTTGCTTATTTCGGCAGGTGAATTAACCACCCGGCCAGCAACAAGCAATGGCGAGATGACAAATGAGCCCTTGGACCCGGAGATTTTCTTCACTTTGTCCCATACCTGACCAAGCGGCGTGCGATGGTTGATGGTAGAGACGTATTCTATCCAGGAAGCCCTCTTGGCCTCCTTCACGGCCCTTCGAGCTCGCGCTCTCAGGCGGCGGTACGATGCCAGATTAGTTGCCGTGGGATATTTTCTAAAAATATTTAATGCTTTTTTCCTCGCCCGAATCGCCCGGTCGCATTCCCCGTTCCACCAAGGGACAGGAGCTCGATTAATGTTCCCGGACGTACGAGGGATACTTTTGGTAGCTGCCGCCAACAGCGTTGAACTTAGTTTATCGACGTTGTGCAACGCGTCGAAACTTGCGTCGTGTTTATATGTAAACGTACGCTTAAAAAGTGGCCAGTCCGCACGGTTAATACGCCACTTTTCCGGAGGTTTTGAAATGGTGGGCGAAGAGTCTTCCTTAACGAGTAGAAGAGGAAAATGGTCACTCCCACAGAGATCGTTGTGGGTGGACATTTTCAGCTTTGGGGCTAGACTTCTCGAGCATAGACAAAGATCTATTGCTGAGAATTCCCCATTGAAGCTGTTAAACCGGGTTTTTTCGCCGCTATTTAATAAAAACAGGTTAAAATCCTCAATAAAGTTGGATAAAATTCGACCTCTCCTATTGCTTTGGGTTTCTGGCCCTCCCCAGAGAGGATCATGGGCATTAAAATCTCCCATCAAAATGAACGGCTGAGGAAGCTGGTGGACAAGGGCTTCAAGGTTCAGGCGAGTCACCGGTGCACCCTCTGGCAGATACACGTTGCATAACGTCATCCTCTCAGGGGTGTGCACCGTGACAGCGACGGCCTGGAATGGAGAGTTCAGTTGGACTCGCGAGGTGTAAAGGGCCTCACGGGCCGCAACTGCTACTCCCCCTTGGGCTCGTTGGCCACTTAGGTCATCCGTTCTAAAAACAGTGAATCCCTTCAGAATACCCTTATCTTCAGCCTTAAAATGGGTCTCTTGGAGACAAATACAAGAGGGTTTAAAATCTTGGATTAAAATGGCCAGCTCCTCCTTGTGCCGATAAAAGCCATTGCAGTTCCACTGCAGAATGGAACACATTTAAAGTGTTAAATTAAAATAAATAAATAACAATATAAATAAATAAGATGACTAAAAAGGGAGATGACCAACTCTATTGAGGTTATCGCTTGAAGCGATGTTTCCTCTTCCACTCGTTTGCGAAGACCTCAGTATCAGAGATACTCTGGTCCTCTTCAATTACCTCCGGCCTCTTTGGCTTCACTGGAGGCGGCGGGGAAGGTGTATTCTCACGCCCTTTTGGCGTGTTCCCCTTGGTGGTTTTCTGTGGGCTCTTCTTTGAAGGGCCCACAGGAGTAGGTGGCTCCTTGTCCACCTTACTCTTCCCATCCTTCACCCTTTTGGGTTTAGGCACTTGCGTGTTTTCAACTGGGGATTCTTTCGGTATCTCCGTCTGCGTGGCGATGGTACACTTTACACATTGCGTGGTTGCAACGGAAGCAAAGGACCGGGAGAATGTTGGAGCGATTAGCGCCCTGTATTTTCTCCTCGCTTCCGCATATGGGATTTTTTCAAGGGTTTTTATCTCCATGACTTTCCTCTCTTCTTTCATCTTCGGGCAATCACGAGAGTACACTGGGTGTGTACCCTCGCAATTGACACAAAGAGGTTCCGAAGAGCACTCTTTATCCTCGTGCGCGTCTTTGCCACAGCGCGGGCAGGTGGCCTTGCCCTCGCAGCGCGACGCGACATGGCCGAACCGTTGGCATTTGAAACAACGCACGGGATTTGGGATGAATGGCCTCACTGGTACCGATTCATAGCCCACAAACACCTTGTCGGGTAGTCTATCACGCGCAAACGTCAAGATCACGGAGGTGCTGTTTACGTTTTCTCCGTTGCGCCTTGTGGTGAGTCGACGACAATCAGTCACTCCCTGAGAGAACATATCTCTCTTGATTTCTTCGATGTCCACGTATAGAAGGTCGTAGTGACTGATAACTCCCCGACAGGTGTTAAGAGTGCGGTGCACCTCCACCTTAATCGGAATGTCATGGAGCGT
>NW_027286614.1:147500-152500 GCF_022747635.1 Hetaerina americana | reverse complement strand
GCGGGTTTCCAACGGAGGCTCCCCTGCGTCGACAAGTAAGCTTGGGACTGGGCTTGTTCTAAATGCCCCGGTGGCCAACCGTATCCCAGCATTGTGGACACATGTGAGTGGTCTCAAGTAAGACTCTCGTGCTGAGGAATACACAATGGAACCATAGTCCAGTTTGGATCGCACCAAGCCTCTGTACAATAAAAGCATGCTGGTGCGGTCTGCTCCCCAAGTGGAGTGAGTTAAAAACTTTAAAACGTTGAGGGTTTGGCGACACCTCTCGCGTAACACGCGGATATGCTCCCGCCAGTTCAGCTTTTGGTCCAGGATCATGCCGAGAAAGCGGACGGACTCCACAAATGGAAGAATCCTACCCAACAGGGTTAGGGTCGGGGTAACGTGGTAACCGCGAAGACGGTGAAAGTGCACGCATTTCGTTTTCTCCATGGAGAAACGAAATCCGTTCTTTCGCGACCACTCTCCCAGTTTGTTTAGAGTCACCTGGGCTTGCCTGGAAGCGTTTGGCAGTCGTGTCGACCGGCAAAATATGGCTAAGTCGTCCACATAGAGCGATGCCATCACCGGGGCATTGATGCATTCCACCACGTCGTTGATGGCGATGGCAAATAACGTCACGCTCAGTACTGAACCCTGGGGTACCCCGTTCTCCTGTGTAAAAGATCGGGATAAGTGCTTCCCAGTCCTTACTTTAAAAAGGCGGTTAGTGAAAGTAGTAGTTTTAGGGGTTTGTAGGGTGCGTCGACAGCTATGGTCATTTTGCACCACTGTCATTACGTAAAACTTATGTTCCTTTTAAACTAGGAATAATTAAACAAATAAATACGAATAAATATATAAATAAATAAAATAAAAAAAAAATAAAAAAACAGATAAAAAAGGAAAATGCTAAAATCAAAAGCATTAAAATTATGAGCTCCAAAGCTAAAGCTGCCCCATTAAACCGGTTGACCTTAAAAAACTTAAGACTCGGTTTATAGACCCAGAGTCATCCCCTAAAATATTTCTTAAGTCTCCCCTTATCTTCAACATGTCTCTGGCCCTTTGGTATGTTGTACATTCCGTCAGGATATGTTTTATCGTCAGGGGTTGGAAACACTCATTGCAGCGGGGCTGTTCTTTTACCTCCGCAAAGAGGTACGAATGAGTGAGGGCAGAGTGTCCTATTCTCAGGCGCGTAATCATGACCTCTTCCCTCCGAATGTTCCGGATGGAAGAGGACCATGGTGAAACGACCGGTTTTATTGCCCTGAGTTTATTATTTTGAAGAGACTGCCAAGTCTCCTTCCACTGATGCAGGACCGAGTTCCGCAAGGCGGCCTTCACGTCCTCCATTGGAACCAAGGTGGAGTCGGTCTCGGGTTGTCGAAGGGCATCCTTCGCTGCCTGGTCAGCTTTTTCGTTGCCTCTTATGCCGACGTGACCAGGAGTCCATATAAAGGAGACCCTGTTCCCCTTTCTCTGAAGGGACAACAGGGTATAATGGATCTCCTGGACTATCGGGTGCACAGGTGCAAAGGCCGATAAAGATTTTAGGGCGCTCAACGAGTCGGTGCAGATGAGGAAAGAGCCATTGCTTTCTTTTATTTCTCCTAGGGCCGTCCTTATGGCTGATAGCTCGGCTGTGAAAATGCTGCAAGAAGTGTGCAGTTTTTTCCTCACGACTCCATGGTAGTGGGACACGACCGCATAGGCACATGCAGATTCTGACTTTGACCCGTCGGTGTAGACTGGGACAAAGTCAGAAAGTGAGCTGAGGACGGCACTGAAGAGCTGCTGGTATTCGGAATCGGTCGTTTTGGCTTTGCGGCGTGCACTGGCAATGAGTTTAATATCCGGCATTGGTGTTAACCAAGGCGGATACTTAGCATAGGAGACGGGGCATATTTGAGGAAATGTAAAATTTACCTCATTAATAAAATCATTAAAACGAACGGCAAAGGGCCTAGTTGCCCTTCTCCGCCTGTTAAATAAGTCTAAAAACCGTTGGTTAAAAACTATGTTAAAACAAGGGTGGATTGTCTCTGATAAAATTTTACAGGCATAGTTGCCCATTAAAATCATCCTGCGGGTTTCCAACGGAGGCTCCCCTGCGTCTGCAAGTAAGCTTGGGACTGGGCTTGTTCTAAATGCCCCGGTGGCCAACCGTATCCCAGCATTGTGGACACATGTGAGTGGTCTCAAGTAAGACTCTCGTCCTGAGGAATACACTATGGAACCATAGTCCAGTTTGGATCGCACCAAGCCTCTGTACAATAAAAGCATGGTGGAGCGGTCTGCTCCCCAAGTGGAGTGAGTTAAAAACTTTAAAACGTTGAGGGTTTGGCGACACCTCTCGCGTAACACGCGGATATGCTCCCGCCAGTTCAGCTTTTGGTCCAGGATCATGCCGAGAAAGCGGACGGACTCCACAAATGGAAGAATCCTACCCAACAGGGTTAGGGTCGGGGTAACGTGGTAACCGCGAAGACGGTGAAAGTGCACGCATTTCGTTTTCTCCATGGAGAAACGAAATCCGTTCTTTCGCGACCACTCTCCCAGTTTGTTTAGAGTCACCTGGGCTTGCCTGGAAGCGTTTGGCAGTCGTGTCGACCGGCAAAATATGGCTAAGTCGTCCACATAGAGCGATGCCATCACCGGGGCATTGATGCATTCCACCACGTCGTTGATGGCGATGGCAAATAACGTCACGCTCAGTACTGAGCCCTGGGGTACCCCGTTCTCCTGTGTAAAAGATCGGGATAAGTGCTTCCCAGTCCTTACTTTAAAAAGGCGGTTAGTTAAAAAATTTCTGATAAATAGGGCCATGTTGCCTCTAAATCCCCACTTGTGGAGCGTGTTGAGGATTCTCCATCGCCACACACTATCATAGGCCTTCTCCAGGTCGAAAAAGACTGCTATGACGTGTTGACGGTGGAGAAAGGCTTCCTGGATGAAGTTCTCAGTGCGCACCAGATGGTCTGTCGTGGACCTGCCACGCCGAAAGCCGCACTGAGCGTCGGAGAGCAGGTGTCGACTCTCCAAGCACCACATGAGACGTCGGTTTACCATCCGTTCCATCACCTTGCACAGGCAGCTGGTGAGAGATATGGGACGGTAGTTGTTCGGGTCATTTTTGTCCTTGCCCTGTTTTGGGATTGGTATCACGATGGACTCTCGCCAGGCATTTGGAAAACTGCCCTCGTTCCAAAGTTGGTTGAGGGTATTTAGGACCTCCCCAATCGCAGTTTCCGGAATGTTCCGGAGAAATGCGTTGTGGATTTCGTCCGCCCCTGGCGAGGTGTAATGGGAGTCTTCGATGGCAGATTTAAGCTCCCAGGACGTGAAAGGCTCATTGTAATATTCACTTGTAGGACCTGCACCAAAATTGAGAGGGACTCTCTCGCATCGCCTCTTCAGGTTCGCAAAGTCCGCGGCATAGCCCTCGTCACTGCTATTGGCCGCGAACTGACTGGCAAATATGTTGCTTATTTCGGCAGGTGAATTAACCACCCGGCCAGCAACAAGCAATGGCGAGATGACAAATGAGCCCTTGGACCCGGAGATTTTCTTGACTTTGTCCCATACCTGACCAAGCGGCGTGCGATGGTTGATGGTAGAGACGTATTCTATCCAGGAAGCCCTCTTGGCCTCCTTCACGGCCCTTCGAGCTCGCGCTCTCAGGCGGCGGTACGATGCCAGATTAGTTGCCGTGGGATATTTTCTAAAAATATTTAATGCTTTTTTCCTCGCCCGAATCGCCCGGTCGCATTCCCCGTTCCACCAAGGGACAGGAGCTCGATTAATGTTCCCGGACGTACGAGGGATACTTTTGGTAGCTGCCGCCAACAGCGTTGAACTTAGTTTATCGACGTTGTGCAACGCGTCGAAACTTGCGTCGTGTTTATATGTAAACGTACGCTTAAAAAGTGGCCAGTCCGCACGGTTAATACGCCACTTTTCCGGAGGTTTTGAAATGGTGGGCGAAGAGTCTTCCTTAACGAGTAGAAGAGGAAAATGGTCACTCCCACAGAGATCGTTGTGGGTGGACATTTTCAGCTTTGGGGCTAGACTTCTCGAGCATAGACAAAGATCTATTGCTGAGAATTCCCCATTGAAGCTGTTAAACCGGGTTTTTTCGCCGCTATTTAATAAAAACAGGTTAAAATCCTCAATAAAGTTGGATAAAATTCGACCTCTCCTATTGCTTTGGGTTTCTGGCCCTCCCCAGAGAGGATCATGGGCATTAAAATCTCCCATCAAAATGAACGGCTGAGGAAGCTGGTGGACAAGGGCTTCAAGGTTCAGGCGAGTCACCGGTGCACCCTCTGGCAGATACACGTTGCATAACGTCATCCTCTCAGGGGTGTGCACCGTGACAGCGACGGCCTGGAATGGAGAGTTCAGTTGGACTCGCGAGGTGTAAAGGGCCTCACGGGCCGCAACTGCTACTCCCCCTTGGGCTCGTTGGCCACTTAGGTCATCCGTTCTAAAAACAGTGAATCCCTTCAGAATACCCTTATCTTCAGCCTTAAAATGGGTCTCTTGGAGACAAATACAAGAGGGTTTAAAATCTTGGATTAAAATGGCCAGCTCCTCCTTGTGCCGATAAAAGCCATTGCAGTTCCACTGCAGAATGGAACACATTTAAAGTGTTAAATTAAAATAAATAAATAACAATATAAATAAATAAGATGACTAAAAAGGGAGATGACCAACTCTATTGAGGTTATCGCTTGAAGCGATGTTTCCTCTTCCACTCGTTTGCGAAGACCTCAGTATCAGAGATACTCTGGTCCTCTTCAATTACCTCCGGCCTCTTTGGCTTCACTGGAGGCGGCGGGGAAGGTGTATTCTCACGCCCTTTTGGCGTGTTCCCCTTGGTGGTTTTCTGTGGGCTCTTCTTTGAAGGGCCCACAGGAGTAGGTGGCTCCTTGTCCACCTTACTCTTCCCATCCTTCACCCTTTTGGGTTTAGGCACTTGCGTGTTTTCAACTGGGGATTCTTTCGGTATC
>NW_027286614.1:137500-142500 GCF_022747635.1 Hetaerina americana | reverse complement strand
CCCTTTCTCTGAAGGGACAACAGGGTATAATGGATCTCCTGGACTATCGGGTGCACAGGTGCAAAGACCGATAAAGATTTTAGGGCGCTCAACGAGTCGGTGCAGATGAGGAAAGAGCCATTGCTTTCTTTTATTTCTCCTAGGGCCGTCCTTATGGCTGACAGCTCGGCTGTGAAAATGCTGCAAGAAGTGTGTAGTTTTTTCCTCACGACTCCATGGTAGTGGGACACGACCGCATAGGCACATGCAGATTCTGACTTTGATCCGTCGGTGTAGACTGGGACGAAGTCAGAAAGTGAGCTGAGGACGGCACTAAAGAGCTGCTGGTATTCGGAATCGGTCGTCTTGGCTTTGCGGCGTGCACTGGCAATGAGTTTAATATCCGGCATTGGTGTTAACCAAGGCGGATACTTAGCATAGGAGACGGGGCATATTTGAGGAAATGTAAAATTTACCTCATTAATAAAATCATTAAAACGAACGGCAAAGGGCCTAGTTGCCCTTCTCCGCCTGTTAAATAAGTCTAAAAACCGTTGGTTAAAAACTATGTTAAAACAAGGGTGGATTGTCTCTGACAAAATTTTACAGGCATAGTTGCCCATTAAAATCATCCTGCGGGTTTCCAACGGAGGCTCCCCTGCGTCGACAAGTAAGCTTGGGACTGGGCTTGTTCTAAATGCCCCGGTGGCCAACCGTATCCCAGCATTGTGGACACATGTGAGTGGTCTCAAGTAAGACTCTCGTGCTGAGGAATACACAATGGAACCATAGTCCAGTTTGGATCGCACCAAGCCTCTGTACAATAAAAGCATGCTGGTGCGGTCTCCTCCCCAAGTGGAGTGAGTTAAAAACTTTAAAACGTTGAGGGTTTGGCGACACCTCTCGCGTAACACGCGGATATGCTCCCGCCAGTTCAGCTTTTGGTCCAGGATCATGCCGAGAAAGCGGACGGACTCCACAAATGGAAGAATCCTACCCAACAGGGTTAGGGTCGGGGTAACGTGGTAACCGCGAAGACGGTGAAAGTGCACGCATTTCGTTTTCTCCATGGAGAAACGAAATCCGTTCTTTCGCGACCACTCTCCCAGTTTGTTTAGAGTCACCTGGGCTTGCCTGGAAGCGTTTGGCAGTCGTGTCGACCGGCAAAATATGGCTAAGTCGTCCACATAGAGCGATGCCATCACCGGGGCATTGATGCATTCCACCACGTCGTTGATGGCGATGGCAAATAACGTCACGCTCAGTACTGAGCCCTGGGGTACCCCGTTCTCCTGTGTAAAAGATCGGGAAAAGTGCTTCCCAGTCTGTACTTTAAAAAGGCGGTTAGTTAAAAAATTTCTGATAAATAGGGCCATGTTGCCTCTAAATCCCCACTTGTGGAGCGTGTTGAGGATTCTCCATCGCCACACACTATCATAGGCCTTCTCCAGGTCGAAAAAGACTGCTATGACGTGTTGACGGTAGAGAAAGGCTTCCTGGATGAAGTTCTCAGTGCGCACCAGATGGTCTGTCGTGGACCTGCCACGCCGAAAGCCGCACTGAGCGTCGGAGAGCAGGTGACGACTCTCCAAGCACCACATGAGACGTCGGTTTACCATCCGTTCCATCACCTTGCACAGGCAGCTGGTGAGAGATATGGGATGGTAGTTGTTCGGGTCATTTTTGTCCTTGCCCTGTTTTGGGATTGGTATCACGATGGACTCTCGCCAGGCATTTGGAAAACTGCCCTCGTTCCAAAGTTGGTTGAGGGTATTTAGGACCTCCCCAATCGCAGTTTCCGGAATGTTCCGGAGAAATGCGTTGTGGATTTCGTCCGCCCCTGGCGAGGTGTAATGGGAGTCTTCGATGGCGGATTTAAGCTCCCAGGACGTGAAAGGCTCATTGTAATATTCGGTTGTAGGACCTGCACCGAAATTGAGAGGGACACTCTCGCATCGCCTCTTCAGGTTCGCAAAGTCCGCGGCATAGCCCTCGTCACTGCTATTGGCCGCGAACTGACTGGCAAATATGTTGCTTATTTCGGCAGGTGAATTAACCACCCGGCCAGCAACAAGCAATGGCGAGATGACAAATGAGCCCTTGGACCCGGAGATTTTCTTCACTTTGTCCCATACCTGACCAAGCGGCGTGCGATGGTTGATGGTAGAGACGTATTCTATCCAGGAAGCCCTCTTGGCCTCCTTCACGGCCCTTCGAGCTCGCGCTCTCAGGCGGCGGTACGATGCCAGATTAGTTGCCGTGAGATATTTTCTAAAAATTTTCAATGCTTTTTTCCACGCCCGAATCGCCCGGTCGCATTCCCCGTTCCACCAAGGGACAGGAGCTCGATTTATATTCCCGGACGTACGAGGGATACTTTTGGTAGCTGCCGCCAACAGCGTTGAACTTAGTTTATCGACGTTGTGCAACGCGTCGAAACTTGCGTCGTGTTTATATGTAAACGTACGCTTGAAAAGTGGCCAGTCCGCACGGTTAATACGCCACTTTTCCGGAGGTTTTGAAATGGTGGGCGAAGAGTCTTCTTTAACGAGTAGAAGAGGAAAATGGTCACTCCCACAGAGATCGTTGTGGGTGGACATTTTCAGCTTTGGGGCTAGACTTCTCGAGCATAGACAAAGATCTATTGCTGAGAATTCCCCATTGAAGCTGTTAAAGCGGGTTTTTTCGCCGCTATTTAATAAAAACAGGTTAAAATCCTCAATAAAGTTGGATAAAATTCGACCTCTCCTATTGCTTTGGGTTTCTGGCCCTCCCCAGAGAGGATCATGGGCATTAAAATCTCCCATCAAAATGAACGGCTGAGGAAGCTGGTGGACAAGGGCTTCAAGGTTCAGGCGGGTCACCGGTGCACCCTCTGGCAGATACACGTTGCATAACGTCATCCTCTCAGGGGTGTGCACCGTGACAGCGACGGCCTGGAATGGAGAGTTCAGTTGGACTCGCGAGGTGTAAAGGGCCTCACGGGCCGCAACTGCTACTCCCCCTTGGGCTCGTTGGCCACTTAGGTCATCCATTCTAAAAACCGTGAACCCCTTCAGAATACCCTTATCTTCAGCCTTAAAATGGGTCTCTTGGAGACAAATACAAGAGGGTTTAAAATCTTGGATTAAAATGGCCAGCTCCTCCTTGTGCCGATAAAAACCATTGCAGTTCCACTGCAGAATGGAACACATTTAAAGTGTTAAATTAAAATAAATAAATAAATAAATAAATAAATAAGATGACTAAAAAGGGAGATGACCAACTCTATTGAGGTTATCGCTTGAAGCGATGTTTCCTCTTCCACTCGTTTGCGAAGACCTCAGTATCAGAGATACTCTGGTCCTCTTCAATTACCTCCGGCTTCTTTGGCTTGACTGGAGGCGGCGGGGAAGGTGTATTCTCACGCCCTTTTGGCGTGTTCCCCTTGGTGGTTTTTAGTGGGCTCTTCTTTGAAGGGCCCACAGGAGTAGGTGGCTCCTTGTCCACCTTGTTTTTTGTGTCCTTTACCCTTTTGGGTTTAGGCACTTGCGTGATTTCCATTGGGGATTCTTTCGGTATATCCGTCTGCGTGGCGATGGTACACTTTACACATGGCGTGGTTGCAACTGAAGCAAAGGACCGGGAGAAAGTTGGAGCGATTAGCGCCCTGTATTTTCTCCTCGCTTCCGCATATGGGATTTTTTCCAGTGTTTTTATCTCCATGACTTTCCTCTCTTCTTTCATCTTCGGGCAATCACGAGAGTACACTGGGTGTGTACCCTCGCAATTGACACAAAGAGGTTCCGAAGAGCACTCTTTATCCTCGTGCGCGTCTTTGCCACAGCGCAGGCAGGTGGCCTTGCCCTCGCAGCGCGACGCGACATGGCCGAACCGTTGGCATTTGAAACAACGCACGGGATTCGGGATGAATGGCCTCACTGGTACCGATTCATAGCCCACAAACACCTTGTCGGGTAGTCTATCAAGCGCAAACGTCAAGATCACGGAGGTGCTGTTCACGTTTTCTCCGTTGTGCCTCGTGGTGAGTCGACGACAATCAGTCACTCCCTGAGAGAACATTTCTCTCTTGATTTCTTCGATGTCCACGTATAGAAGGTCGTAGTGACTGATGACTCCCCGACAGGTGTTAAGAGTGCGGTGCACCTCCACCTTAATCGGAATGTCATGGAGCGTTCCCATAGCAAGTAGTTTTTCGCTCTGTGTGTCGTTCAGGGTCTCTATAAGTAGTGTACCATCCCTGAGCTTCTTCACGCTCTTTGGGTCCCCAGGCACAATCTATGATAACACTCTGCGAATTAAGAAGGGAGAAACCTTTTTCAAGGTCTCACCTTCCTTTGCACAAGACATAATTAAATAGCGCTTACATGCGCCGATACACTTTTCTCCCCCGCCGGTGTCCGGACGGGATCTTTTTAGTGGTGGAAAGGGTTTTTCCTCCATAATAAGAAATGATTCGTCCCTCGGCCTCCCCACCCGCCACGGAGCCACACATTTGGGACGCCACTCCGCCAAACCGGAGCGGTCGCCAGGGCTAACTCGAGGGATATAGCGCTTCTGGAGTGGTTGTCTGTTTCGGGGTGGATCTTCGGTGCAAGGGCCCACCAAAACCCTTACATCTCCGACCTCCCTACGCAGACCCCCACAACCTTGGCACTCGCCACCGGAGCGAAAATGCGACGGAAGCCGATTGACCGGGAGTGGCTAGCTCCCGGCCTCCCGTTTACACGAAATCCGGGGCCGAAGAGGGGTATCACTCCCCGGTCCATACAGGGCATCCGACACCCTGCTGGGAACCAGAAAGCTCACCCTCCAGGATCCCCTTTTCTCCCTTACGGGTCTCCAGGCACGGCAAACACCTGGGCGGATCGCAGGCCAGATGGTATGGCCGCTCACAGACAGTGGATCCACAGCACTGTCCGGACGCATCCCTTGCTGGCTTGGGGTTTGTTTTCGGGGTTTTCTCCCCGCCCTTTTAGTCGCCTCTTACGACAAGCAGGGATACTGCGGGAGTATTCTCT
>NW_027286614.1:75000-132500 GCF_022747635.1 Hetaerina americana | reverse complement strand
ATAGGGAAGTGTAGGAGCTAGCATGGGATAGGATGGAATGGAGGGCTGCAGTACACCAATTCTAGGATTGTAATACTAAAAAAAAGCTCAGCAATACCTATGCCGTTGAGGACCCCATGTTGATGAATGGTGACTCATTCGTCGCTGTAACCGACGCAGTTAAATCGGTCACAAATTTGGGAATGCCGGCAAGCCCATGGTACAGAACGGACTACCGAGCCACTGCTAAATGTCTGGAAAGCAGTGTTGAACGAGCAAAGAGCCTCGCATTGAAACCAAGCGAGAAATTACATCTAATACGCTCCTATATAATTCCCAAATTCCTTTACGAAATCCCGCTCTCAAGCAAGAGGTAGATGCTTCGTCTGAAGGAATCTGAAGACCAACTGACTCGGTCCATATTAGCTGCAAGCAGGATCGACGATCGCATACAGCACCTGGCCCGCGGTCTAAGAATAAAAGCCCCCGAAGGCATGGGAGAGATAGCAGTAATTAAAAACTCTCTGCCAAAGGGAAATTAAGGAATGGTCCTCGAGGAAGTCGCAGGGTGTGGGCGTCTCATACTTTGAGGACAACCCCAACGCCAATTGTTGGCTCACGGAGGGCGGGATCCTCCTCCCCTCGCGGGAGATTGAGGCGATCAAACTCCGGACGAACACCATAGCCAAACGCGAGGCCCTGAAGCCGGGTCGCCAAAATCAGGGGCGTGAGCCCTTGTGCCGTAGGTGTGGAGCCCGAGTCGAGACGATCGGGCACATCTAAGGCCAGTGCGGCGCTGTTAAAGGGCTTCGCATGCGACGACACGATTCAATTGTGTCGAGCCTTGAGGACCACTTTCTGAAGATCCCTGAAGCAAAAGTCGCGAGAGATAAAAGGTTTTCGGTGGGCACGGAATGGGAATACCTGATGCCCGATTTGGTGGTGGCGTTGAAAGGCGTGGTCTACGTGATCGACGCTACCGTCAGGTTCGAGGCGGAAGGGTCCCTGGAAGCTGCCCATTCCGAGAAACTTAACAAGTACGAGCGACTGATACCCCAAGCCAAAGCAATGTTCGAGGCAACGATAGGCAAATTGTTGCCAATAGTAGTGGGGGCCCGGGGAGCCCTTCCTAAGGGAACGAAGGCTCACCTAAAAGAGCTCGGTTTAGCGACGAAGCGTTTCTACGAGCACTATCAGTAAATACGCTTAAATCGAGCTTAAATATGCTTGCATGCTTTATGGATCTAGATAGTGCTTGAACCGGTGACGAGACAATTTTTCTTACCAGTCTCTAATGTGGTGGTGATCCGTATAACGGCCAAGAACAACAAGGGTCCCCACGACGGAAATAAAGGGGAGCCCAAGATGCGAGGATGCCGCAGCCAGCCCACGCATCAACAGTGAGCGGTTAAACCGCGGTCTCGACGACCACTGCGGAGGTTTGCACTCAAACAAGATGAATCACCCCCGAAATGGCCATCGGTAGGGTGGTCCGGAGGAGGAACTGGGTGGGGAGGACAATCCAACGCCCCCCGCTGAGCCAACCGACCCAACGCAAGAATGTGGACGTATAGGATGGTGGACCAAAAATCGATCGAGCGGAATCGCTGAAAGAAATATGAAGTCCACGGGGGACTTAACAATCGCGGGTAAACGGCGGGAGTAACTATGACTCTCTTAAGGCGCGACGCCAGAGAGATGGAGAGAATTTGACTGATTCTAGCGATGCGGTTCATTGTGTCCAATTTCAGTGCCCAGACTGCCACCCCCCGCGTTCTTTTCGGTCGAAGATTGGATTGGGCGTCCACCGTAGGCAAAAACAACTTGAGGTCAATTTAAAGATCTGCGTGGCTCAGAAGAAGAAGAGATGGAGTGAGGAGATTGAACTGCCGGCTCTAACAGTGGCCCAAATAACACTCAAGGGTATTGTTTCTAATATCAACCAATACTTGCTGGAAAAGATAGAACTCCAGGGCAGGACCCTGGAAGGCATAAAAGGGGCGCGAAAGAAGCAGGAGTACCGTGACCGAGTGTCGCGATACCTCCTGGAACTTCAGAACAAGGATCCGATGATAACGTCTGGATCCACCGTAGAAGAAGCGACCCCCCAGCAAGGATTGAAGCGTCAATCTGGGTGCTCCTGATTCTGTTGCCACCGAGACCTCTTCAAGTGGAGTAGAAGGAAAGAGTATCATTCGAGAGGTAATGGAAAATCTTCTCCCTGAAGTACGGAAAATAACATCCCATAAGGCAATCGATGGTTTCAGGCGTTATTTTATGGAATCGGTTCATTCTTAAGCGGATAAAATAATACTTTGTAATTCCACAGATTATTTCACAAACACACGACCCGGGTTTCGGTAAGTAGACGATGTCTTTTGTGTGTGGAAGGGTTCAAAAAGGCAACTTGAAAATGTCTTAGCTCATTTAAACTCTCTAAATAAGAACCTTAAATTAACCTGCGAGTTAGAAGAAAACAATTCACTCAATTTTCTTGACTTAAATATTTCAAAAGTTAAAAATCACTTGGAATTCTCCATTTTCCGGAAAACTTCATACACAGACCAAGTTATTCATTGTAACTCAAGGCACTGTTTTTCCCAGAAACTGTCCGCCTTCCCTTCTATGATCCACCGACTGACAAGCATTCCTTTGTCTCTATGCAATTTCAAGAAAGAACTGTCAACAATTAAATTAATAGCACGTAATAACGGCTACGATGATAAATTAATTGATAAACTATATTTAGATAAAATAAACAGGCAATTGACAGAATTTATAAATCCCAGCCACTACAAGATTCCTCTGCCAAATGGCGAAGAACCCTGTATCTGGGTGAAACCTGGAAAAAATTTACAAATTGATTCCAAAAGATAAGTTAAAAATCGCTTATTATAATAAATCAAGCCTTAAAAACCTGCTCTCACACGCAAAGGACAAAATTTTAGAAGGAGAAAAGAGCGGTGTGTATATGTTACGTTTTGAGTGTGATGCAGTGTACGTGGGTCAAACAGGAAGGAAATTCTGTACGCGAGTGAAGGAACACCACGCCTGTGTGCGGAACCAAAAGCCATCTTCGCATTTTGCTAAACATTTGCTGGACAACCACCACCAGTGCCTTTCAGCTAGAAATATTACACGTTGAGAAGAAAGGGTATAGACTTGACGCTTTAGAGCAACTGGAGATTTTAAAATGTTCGCTCCAAGGAAAAAATTATTGTTAATGACCTATTGTAAACCTCCCATTCCCCTCTCCTTAACCTTTCCCTCCGAGATATCCAGAGTGAACCTAAAAATTACACAACCTCCCCCCCCGCTGGGGACTCCCAGTAAAGGGATAATCCGGTAGGGACTCCTTCCCCCCCCTCTCCCTCGGCCCTCCATTAACCACTCATTCCGCCTGGCTCTCCACCCACAAGCGCGCCTTGCCCAACCCCCCCCTTTTTTTATCTTTCCTTCCCCCCAATTTTCCTCCCCCTTCCCCCCCCCGGTCTAAGGGAATATATATGTTGGTCGCCTGTATGTCTGCACCTGAAGATGACGTTGTACGTCGAAACCCGGGTCGTGTGTTTGTGAAATAAATCTGTGGAATTACAAAGTATTATTTTATCCGCTTAAGAATCCCATAAGGCAGCTGACCTAGTCAGAATTGCCGAATGTGTTCAAGGGAGACATTAAGAGTCCTGAAGAGCTGAATTGGTTGGACAGGGTATTTCCCATTAAAGAGGCCTTAACGCCCAGGAAAGCTAAGAACGTCTCAGACAACTCAAAGGCGCGGTGGCGTAGAAGGCGGCGGGAGTATGCAGCTACACAGAAGCTCTTCAAGAGAAATATGGGCAGAGCCGCCAAAATAATTTTGGACGGCCAAATCAAGGCAAACTTGCCAGACTTGACTCCCATGCAAGCCTAGTGGGAACCCATTTTCTCTGGAAAGACTCCCCCTGTATCCTCTGAGGAGGAAATCTGGGGAGAGAGAAGCGATTTGCGCTGACTTGCAGATCCCGTGAAACCCACCGAGGTCGAATCAACACCTATTACGGGCGATTCAGCGCCAGGGATTGACGGAATAACACCTCGCTTAAGGCGTAGTGTTCCAGCAAATGTCCGAGCATTGTTCTATAACACCACGCTGATGCTGGGAGCCTTTCCATCAAAGCTCCATACGAGCAGAACAATATCTATCCCGAAGAAGGATGGAAGCAGCAAACCTGAGGACTTTCGTCCTATTAGTATAACATCTGTAGTCGTACGTCAGCTACATAAGATCCTAGCTAGTCGCCTAATAAGAACTGGTCTAGTAGATGAGCGGCAACGGTGCATGCATGATGGCTGCACGGAGAATACATCCATACTGGGGGCGATTCTTAACGACGCCAAATCCAATCTCCACGAGTTGCACATAGCCTCACTAGACATGGCGAAGGCGTACGATTCCGTGAGCCACGGTGCCATAAAGGCAACGATGCAAGGGCTCGGTTTTACTCCTCCTTTTGTGGATTTTATTGTTCGATCGTACAGGAACAGCAAGACAGTGCTCGAGGTAAATGGGCAAAGATCCATCCCGATTAATCTCACCAGTGGAGTCAGGCAGGGTGATCCCTTGTCGACTCCAATCCTCTGCCTGGTGATCAACGAGATCCTCCGGTCTGTGCCTAAGCAGATCAGGCGACGTCGGGGACCCAGATTACCACGCTGGCCTATGCAGAAGACCTGATAAGAGTAGCATCCACTCCAACTGGGATGCAGACGTCACTTAGCATTCTTGAAGCAGAGGCAGGGAAGCGTGGACTAAGGTTTAATGCGGAAAAGTGCGTAGCTCTTTCTATTGTTCCTGCTGGTAACAAAAAGATGTTCAAAATAATATCTAATCCGCCGTTCAAGACGGCCAATGGCGACTATATACGTCAATTACGGCCGTCTGATAAATGGACTTACTTGGGGCTGAACATCTCCCCAACTGGGGTTGTGCGCGCCGGCAGAACTTTGGAAGTAAAGCTAAACCGCATCTCGGCGTCGCCTTTAAAGCCGCAGCAGCGCCTAAAAGTCCTAAGGTGCTTCTTAGTCCCGAGGTTTTTCCACCTATTCACCTTGTCCGGAACGACCATGAAGGTTTTAAGGGCTCTCGATAAACAACTAAGGGGTGCGGCGCGCAAGTGGTTGCACCTGACCCACGATACTCCAACCGGATACTTCCACGCGCAGTGTAAGGAGGGAGGCCTCGGCTTACCATCATTCGAGACGACAATCCCGTCTCTCATGTCTCGGAGACTCTATACTCGAGACTTCATGCTATGAGGCGGCGAAAGCCATCTTTAAGCATGAATGGGTCCAGTCAAGGCTTCGATGGGCGGAACGAGCCTTGACGATCAAGGGTGAGACCCTAAGTTCTAAAGACCTAGAGAACAAGTATTGGGCGAATGCGCTGAACAAGTCCAACGATGGTCTCGAGTTAAGGGAGTCTTCGAAATCGACATTGAGCACTGGATGGATTGACGGGGGAAGCTTTGGAATCCCAGGAAGAGATTACGTGCACTACCACCACGTGCATATTAACGCACTCCTTACCCGTGTCCGAACGTCTAGGGGACGAAGAACAGACGAAGCCCAAATCAAGTGTAGGGCCGAGTGTAACGCCACAGAAACCGGCGCCCATGTGATCAAGAGCTGTTTCGGGACACATGGAGGAAGAATCCACCGTCATGACGCGGTCGTCAAAACACTCAGGAACGGGTTACAGCAAATCGGGTGGACTGTTGCAGAGCAGTCTCAGTACCGACCCAAGGGAATGTTGCAGAAACCGGACCTCGAGGTCAGAAAAGAAGACACAGTTAAGGTGATTGATGTTCAGGTTGAGTCGGGAGCTACTTCTCTGGCTGAAGCTCTTGAGCGGAAAGTCAGAAGGTATAACACCCAGGAGCTAAAAGACATCATAGCTCAGAAGGAGAAGACATCGAGGGACGCGGTTGAAGTAACATCTTGCACCATCTCTTGGAGGGGAGTGTGGTACCACAAATCCGCCGACCACCTGGCGGCCCTGGGAATAACGAAAGGACTACTAAGAGGAATTACCACCAGGGTGCTTCAAGGCTCCCACCTCAATTGGACACGATGGAACCAAATGACGAACACCTGTCACGGGGGGGAAGGATCAGTCAAGGAGGGAGTAGGATAAAGTAGAGGGATCTCTGGCATTTTTGGGTAACTCGCACCCATAAGACCAAGAAATCGGCAGCGAGCAATAAAGCCGTCGCTCAGTCAAATGTAATTGGTCGGAACCCTGAGCGGGGGTGTGGTTTTAGTGGGTATTTCCCGGTCGCCACGCTGAAGCGAGTCCCACACTCCCTGGGCAACATTTCCAGGGGTGCGTAAACGCATTTCCGCTTCCCGTTTCAAAAAAAAAATAGCCAAATGCATCGTCATCCAATAAGTGACGCGCATGAATGGATTAACGATATTCCCACTGTCCCTATCTACCATCTAGCTAAACCACAGCCAAGGGATCAGGCTTGGAACAATCAGCGGGGAAAGAAGACACTGTTGATCCAATCACCATCAGGGGGCTGCCAACCCCCAGAGGTATCACGTGGGTAACAACAGAAAAAAGATGATACTTCCGTCCCTCGTCCGGTCTCGGATGTCGGAAAAACTTACTCGCGAAGGGCGGGGGAACCCAGTGATGATAATTCCAGGAGAGACTTGTTGATCCATCTGATCACCATCTCCAAGAGCATGTCTATGACACCTGCAGGCGGTCGTTTACTACGAAAACCGGACTTGGTGTCCACATCCGCTGAGCACATCCAAATATTGCGGATGACAAGATGTCGGTGGCCAGGAAGAAGCCTCGGTGGAAGGAGTCACGTCTGCTTGCAAATGCAGAGTTGAGGGATATCAGTGAAGGAGTGAGATTCATTAACAAGTACCTCCAGTGAAAATTCCCAGTGGACCCTGGAGAGGATAAAATCCAAGCGACGGACCCCAGGATACTGGGTGATAATTAATGACTTAACGGCCGTTCGCCTGGAGGTACGCCCTCATACTTACTCCGCTGACCATGAGTCAAGATTCATTACCCAAGTCAGCCAGTAGTAACTGCAACTAAAGGAGGGCCTGAGGAACTCGATTCCAAAGCTCTCCAAGGAAAGTAAGCACAAAAAAGCACAATTGGCCAAAATCTGCCAAAAGGTTCTCGATGGGGAGGATGTGCAAAGCTCGATCTCTGATTGGGTGGTGACGGTCTTACCTAGGACTTACAAAGGTACTTCTCGGCAATTTAACACCACGAAATGTACGCCCGTATGCAGTTGGAAGATTAGCAGTTGGAAGATTAGCAGTCGTAACGAGTACGCGCGAGTTCAGACTGTTCAAGAAATGTTGAGGGATAGCCGCCCGGTAAATCCTTGACGACAAGTCCACGACTCCGGACTCCCTTGGTTCTCGAAGGAGGTTCCGGTCTTGATGGAAAAGCCTGGGACTGGCCTAATTTCGCCAGTCGGTGAAGAGCCACCGGCGGCGAAGGGGGTTTACCAGCCCTCCCCTTTGCTTACCGAGGTCATCCCGATTACTCCTTCGGAGGTGACGGTCAATGACCTGAGAACGGAGTCAGGTCCTAGACCCGACGGCTTGACGGTGCGACAATGGAGGGCGGTCGCGCCACTCTTACGCGCGGCTATTGAGAACGTCTTCCTGCATAAACGGAGGATCCCTTACAATCTGGCCCTCTCCCGAACGGTGTTCATCCCAAAGGTGCGACACCCGGTAGAGCCGGGCAATTACCGGCCAAATTCTATTGCGTCGGTAATCCTAAGGCAGCACCACAAGATCTGGGCTCCCAGGCTACAGACCACCTGCCGGGTAGATAAGAGACAGAGAGCCTTTGGGCCCCAGGATGGAGTCGCTGAGAATAAAGCCATCCTGTACCGTCTCGTCCAAGACGCAAGAGTACGGCGGCGGACACTACATCTGGCCATCCTAGACATGGCAAAAGCTTTCGACACGGTCGCACATCCCGCCTTGATCGCCGCCGCTGGTGAGGTATCACAAGCCCTTGGTCTACCACCAGAGTACCTGGTCGGACTTTACTCCTCTGCATTTAAAACCCGCCTTAGCTGGAAAGGCGCGACGAAGGAATTCATCGTTCAGAGGAGGATTAGACTGGGGGACCCTCCAAGTCCCTTCTTTAACTAGGTCATGGACCGAACGCTCCGTGCTGTGCCGAACGAGGTTGGGTATCGTCTGGTGGGTGAACGCGTCAACGCAATCGCCTTCGCAGACAATGTCATCATCGTGTCGGAAACCAGCTCGGGAATGCGGCGGGCCTTGGCCAGTTTCAAGAAGGAGTCAGAAATACAGGGTCTAATTCTATCGCCATCTTCAGGGTCGAACGTTCTACAAGGTACCCGACGAGAAAGGGAAGAGGTTGAAGGTCGCCACGGACCAGCCTTACAACCTCCTCTCAGGTGAAGTTATTGGCACACTATCAGCCATAGGTGGGCGGAAGTACCTGGGGGTCAAACGACTAGAAGGGACAAGTAGTAAAGATGTGAGGTCAGAACTTTCTGAAGGAATTGAGAGAGTGAGTAAAGCCCCACTGAAACCCCAACAACGACTTCAGACGCTCGGGGGCGTTATCCTGCCGACACTGTTCCACAGTATCGTGCTCGGTCAAGTCACATAGACAAAGCTGGCCTCAATGGATCGGAAGCTCAAGGCGGCTGTTCACCGATGGTTACACTTGCCTCATGACGTTCACTTGAGTTACTACAACGCTTCCATACAGGATGTTGGTCTCGGTATCCCAAACCTCGATACCGAGGTGCCCGCCTGGAAAATGATACGCCCAGGCCGTCTCCAGTCTAGCTTGAGTGCAGTTGCCCGGCTGGCGTATGAATCAAACGCGGTCAAGCGCCAGCTCCATATGGCCTCTAAGACCCTTGACTAAAGACCCCTGGGGTCCCAGCTCACTCAAAGGAGGCGGCGAGGAAGCTTTTTGGTGAAACTGCATATATCCGCCGACGGTGGGACCTGCGTGAGTGTAAATGCGCTAACATCTATCCCCCGAGCGGGACTATTGCCTCTTTCATCAAGTGCGCGTCAACGCACAGCCAACCTGGATGCGGACCAAGAGGGGGAGACGCGCAGGTTGTCTAGACATTAGATGTCGCGCTGGATGTAATATCCGAGAACCAGCGGGCAAGGTGGTCCAGGTTGTCACCGGACCCATGGCCTTCGAATCCGAAGGCACGATGACGCATGCAGTTTCCTTGCGGGAAATTTGATGGGGAAAGGGTTCACCATGGAGAGGGAGCGGGTATACCCTTCGAACGTTGGCCCCCGGATGCCGGACTTAATCTGTACCTAGGACGGGAAGTTTGTGGTAATCGACGTGCAAGGGGTGTCCATCCCCCGACCTTTGGACGAGTAACATCGGAATGAGGATGAGTACTATGGGAACAATGATACCCTTCGTTCCCAGATATCGGACCGGTGGAGAGTGGCCCGGAAAGATGCCAGCGTCCTCGCTTGTGCCGTGTCACGGAGAGGAGTGTGGTCAGGGCGCTCGTCGATTGAGAACCGCGTGCTGGGACTCCAAAGAGAACCCTGGCCAGACTGACAAAACGCGTCCTGCTGGGATTGTGGATTTTCTATTGTAGCTGGACGCGTGCTGAGGTTAGGAATCGGTTAACATTGGCATGGCTAAATGAAGAACCCCACTCAGGGGTACGAACTCCTAAAAATAAGCTGAGCTTGTTCACTTACTCGGTAGGGCGTAGAGCGACCGAGCCATCGATTCGTCGCGAATACTTCACGGGGTTCTTGATCCAAGGGTGACAGGGTCGTAGGCGATACTAAGACGCAGGCTGTCTGGGGACGGTCGCCTAGGCCGGGGGGTGATCTTCAGCCTGCGGCGTCATATATTGGGCGCCCTGGCCCTAGCCTGGGTTTATGCCGCACGATCTGATCTGCGGACACAGGCAGGGAGTTAACTGGGGCAGTACATCTACAAAAGTATAGCGAAGTGTCCTTAGGCCAGCTAAGCTAGGACAGAAACCTCGCGTTGAGAAAAAGTGCAAATGCTTGCTTGAGCCTGATAATCTGCATGTTTATGGACTGTGAAAGCACGGCCTATTGATTTATTAGGCTTGGAGTTTCCAGCAAGAGGTGTCAGAAGAGTTACCACAGGGGCCAAGCGTTCATAGCGACATTGCTATACCATCCTTCGATATTGGCGCTTCCAATCATTGCCAACGAGTTTGCCAAGACAAGAACCCGTATACGTCATCGGGAGCAAAGGGAAGTTCTTTTCTGCATGAGCGTTCCTTTACCATGGAATTATCTCGCAGGGCGGTAGGGTTTGGAACGCGAAGACCACCGCAGTTGCGGCGGTGCCCGTGATTTCCCGATGGCCACAGTGAGGTGTGACGCCGGGTTGTACCGATCTCCGTAGCTAGTTTTAAAGGAGAGAATCCTCTAGTCGATATAATAATGTATGTAAGGGAAATCGGAAAATCAGATCCTTGACTTCAGGATAAGCATTGTCGCTGAGGGTCCGGGCATCTCGAGCTTCGTCGGGCTGATAGCTGACGTGCCGGACCTGAAGAAGAATCAGTGTGTTCACTTGCCGTGGATCCAAATTAGGGCCCGTGCCTTTGGCTCTTGCGGACCTTCCTTGCTGCAAGGACGCGCGTGGCGACCCTGTGGTACGTCATTCGTGCGATTTGGGGACACCGCCGGTGCTCCTCTTTGGTCGCCATTCGGTTGGCTCAGACCTGGCACGGACCGGGGGAATCCGACTGTCTCCTTAAAATAAAGCATTGCGATTGCCCAAGCGAATGTTGACGCAATGTGATTTCTGCCCAGTTCTATAAATGTCAAGGTGAAGAAATTCAAGCAAGCGCGGGTAAACGGCGGGAGTAACTACGACTCCCTTAACATTTATAATATCATGCTGTCTCTGGGAGCCTTTCCAGCCAGGCTCCAAACAAGTCGAACAACCTTCATCCCCAAAAAGGACGGGGCCTCCAGCCCTGAAGATTTTAGGCCGATTAGCATTACATCAGTAGTAGTACGCCAGTTGAATAAGATCCTGGCCAGACGCTTCGTAGCGACCAAACTAGTGGAGGAACGGCAACGCGGCATGGAAGATGGATGCGCGTAGAACATCACCATACTGGGCGCAATCCTGAGCGATGCAAATACCAGTCTCCGCGAGTTGCACGTTGCCTCCCTAGATATGGCGAAGGCGTACGACTCAGTCAGCCACGGGGCCATTAAGGCGACACTGCAGAGGCTGGGGCTACGCCGTACCTTCGTGGCATATATCATACAATCGTACAGAGACAGCACCACAGTGCTCGAGGTTAATGGAAAACATCCACCCTGATAAATATCACCAGGGGGGTTCGGCAAGGCGATCCCATGTCTACCCCCATATTCTGCCTGGTGATCGACGAGATACTCCGATCTGTGCCAAAGCAGATCGGGTACAAAATATCGGGGACCCATGTCACCTCACTGGCCTACGCGGACGACCTCATTGCCATAGCGTCCACCGCAACCGGGATACAAACTTCTCTTTCCATCCTTGAGGCGGAGGCATTAAAACGGGGGCTAAGTTATAACGCAGCAAAGTGTGTCGCACTACCAGTGATTCCTGCCGGAAAACAAAAGACCTTTAAAATCGACGCCCAGCCACAGTTCAAAACTGCAAGTGGCGAATTTATTCGACAACTTCGATCCTCTGAAAGTTGGAGATACCTTGGGCTGAACTTCTCACCCACGGGGGTCTTGCGTGCCGGCGGGACACTTGAAACTGAGCTTGGCCGCAACTCAGCGGCCCCCCTAAAACCACAACAGCGCTTGAAATTGCTCAGGTGCTTCTTAGTCCCCCGTTTTTATCATCTTTTTACCCTGGCGGGTACAACTAAGTAAGTCCTTAGGCCCCTCGACAAACAACTAAGGGGTGCAGCCCGAAAATGGTTGCCCCTGCCCCACGACACTCCGATCGGCTACTTCCATGCCCAATGCAGAGGGTGGACTGGGCCTCCCATCCTTCGTAACGTCAATCCCGTTGCTGATGCTGCACAGACTTACCTCACTCAATTCGTCTAACTACGAAGTGGCGGCAGCCCTATTTGTACACTAATGGGACAAATCAAGGATAAGGTGGGCGGAACAAGCCTTGAATATCAAGGGCGAGACCCGGATCACGAAAGAGCAAGTGAATCGCTACTGGTCCGACACACTGCATCGGTCCAACGACGGTTTTGAGTTGAGGGAGTCGGGGAAGGCGAGCGCCAGCACGGGATGGATCGACGGAGGCAGTTTTGGGATACCGGGCAGAGATTACGTACACTACCACCAGGTGCACATTAACGCACTCCTAACCAACGTCCGTACGTCAAGGAAAATGCGACAGGACGGAGAAGCCTTCATCAACTGCCGGGCGAAGTGCACCGCAACGGAGACAGCCGCCCATGTGATCCAAAATTGCTTTCGGACGCATGAGGGCCGAATCCGGCGTCATGATGCGGTGGTTAAGACCACAAAGAACGGGCTACAACAGATACGGTGGGAAGTGTCGGAGCAGCCACATTACCGGCCAAGGAGCATCATACAGAAACCGGACCTCGTCGCGAAGAAGAAACACGCAGTGAAGATCATCGACGCGCAAATCGTCTCCGGAGTTACTTCCTTAGCCGACGCCCATACGCGGAAGGTGAGGAAGTATAACTCCCCGTAGCTGAGGGATTTAGTTGCGGCACGAAGCGGCGTAACGAGGGACGCGGTAGAAGTGGCGACCTGCACCATCTCGTGGAGAGGGGTATGGTCAAATAAATCGGCCGAATAGCTGCGGAGCCTGGGACTGACCAAAGGACTTCTGGCGGGCATAACAACACGGATACTACAAGGGGCGTACCTCAATTGGTACCGTTGCAATCAGATGACAAACACCTGTCGTCCGCAACGAGAGTCAACGGGAGAGGGGATTGGTTAAGAGGAAAGGATCTCTGGAAAACTGCACATTGGAAACTCGCACCATCACCATCTTCAAAGCGGCAGCGAGTAAAGAAGCCGTAGCTCCGTCCGGATCAGCGGATGTATCAACGAGCGGGGGTGTGGTTTTAGTGGGTAGTAACCAGTGGAAACAGTGTGGTGTCCCACACTGCCTGGGCTGCCTTCCCAGGCGTGCGTAAATGCATTTCCACATTCCGGTTAAAAAAAATCGTTACTGGCTTACTCGTGATGAGAGGTAAGTTGTCCACTCACTCCCGTTTTACCCCCTTCCTCCTCGTGGAGAGAGTCGTTAAAAGTTGCTTCTCTGACGAACCTCTCAACTGAGGCTTGCCGGGGGAGTAAGCGGCCTAATGGGGGGCAAGTTACAGGACCTCCGGGTTGCCTCCCCGGACGTGCTTTATCTGTTGGGTTTCGACACAAAGAAGAAAGTTCGTTCCTCCCTTCCGTTCTCGGATGGCGGACCACGGCAAGCTCCTGTGGAGTAAATGCAGGGGAGCCCAACAAGTTCAATGCCTTTGAACAGCACGTTTCCACTTCCTTCGACCCTGAAACATGTCCTTGAACAATGTAGCGTTTCCTTTACCACTAAAACCGGCCTTGGAGTCCACATCAGGGGTTCTGGCGGATGCTAAGATCTCAACCGTTAGGAAAGAGCCCCAGTGGGAAACCGAGGAGCTTCGGCTTCTTGCAGAAGCGGAGAAAAGAGCAATTGACCGCGGTGTTCCATTTCTTAATCAAAACCTCGCCCAAGAGTTCCCTGAGTGGATCTTGGAGCGAATTATGAATAAGCGAAAGAAGTCTGAATTCAAGTCTATCTAAGAAGTTCCCTCTTCTCTCCCTTCATCTCCCTAAACCGGCGAACAGCGAGAGCTAACACCCATGCAGCCTACAGGTGTTTGTCCCTTCGAGAAATGGCTGCGAGATGCTTGCGGCTCTCGAGGGTTGAGGGCCCTTTGCCCCAACAGCTGGCGAACATCTGTCAATCCGCTCTCGAGGGAAAGGACCGTCGGAACCTGCTCTCTGATTAGGTGAAAGCAGCGTTCCCGTGCCCAAAGAAAGCTTTTCCGAAACGGAATAACATCACGAGACCTCCCCTTTTGGAATGTAGGAAAATGCGAAGGCGCAGAGAGTATGCAGAAATTCATAACTTGAGGCGAAAGAACACAAGGGCAGCAGACATCCTTGATGGAAAGCCCAGTTTACCGGCCACTCGATTCTTGGGAGATGTTGGGAAAATGGAATGACCTCATAAAGATGCCAGGTACTGGTAATCCCAGAGTTGGCAAACACCTACCAATGGCGGATCCTCTGCTAATCTTGAAGCCCGTCATTGCAGAGATGGTTGCAAACGAAGAAATGTTCTGCCCCTGGTCTGGGCGGTATTAAGGTGGACTAATGGAGAAAACTTTCCCCAAATCTGCGCGCTACACTTTTAACATCATTTGCAGAAAGGAGAGATCCCTTCTGACTCAGCTCTTAGCCGAAAAGTCCTCATTCCAAAGTCTTTGGAACCGAAGGAACCTGGGGACTTATGACAACTCTCAGTAGTGTTAGTAGTGCTCCGGCAGATGAACAAGATATTGGCCACCGATTGATGAAGAACACCGATGGAGACACCATTCGGAGGGCTTTTGGCCCCGTGTTGGGAGTGAGAGCGAGAACGAGGCACCACTTGATTCCTTTCACAGAATGTCAGATCGTGTTGGGCCCAGGTCCATCTGCCTATTTGGCATGTGTCTAAGTCATTTGTTACAGTAGACCATGATGCGATTGTGCATATGGCACGCGAATATAACGGAAGAGCTGGGATACCACAAGCAATGTTGAGGATCTACCACCGAGCAAGTACATGAATCGGGGGGCTTGGGAAGACTAGGAATGTGGTACGTCGGAGTCAGGCAAGAGAACCCATTTAGCCCCGTCTCGTGTAATCGGGACATCGACCGAGTACTCCAAGCGACACCAAATGAGGTTGAGCTCAGATGTGCAATGTCAAGGTTAACGCCCTGGCATTCGCAGTGCCCGAGAGGAATGCATAGCCCGGTTAGTGGAGTGGGTCCGGTGCAGCCAAGCCTCTCCAAACATCCAGAGTGAGAGTAAGTCCCTGCTGAAGTCACAGCAGAGGCTTCGCCTGCTGATGATCTTCTTCATACCAAGGATGACTCACACCCAGGTCTCAGGGTAGGTCAACAAAGGAAGTATTTATTGGCTATAGGATTTTCTTCCTTGTGACATCTTGTTCAACAGCCAATAGCTCCTTATCCTCTATTTAAAGGGGGTCTGATTACATTGGATCGTCAACTTCGAGCTCTGGTAAGGAAATGTCTCCACCTGCCGCATGTTACGAAGGTGAATTTTCATGCTTCCCAAAGGGATGGTGGCCATGGTGTTCCCAGTTAAAATATGGATCCGTCCTGGAAAATTGACCGCCTAAACCGCCTTAACATCTCCTGGTAGGACGTTGCACGGGCGGCTTTAGAGTCTTCCGGGGTTCAACGCCAGCTTAAGTGGGCCAACAAGATCTTGGCCCACCATAAGATCCCAGCCAGTATGAAGTATGTGGTGAAAACATGTTTGCTAAAAAATTACATCATTCTGCCGATGTGAGGGGGTTAAGGGAGTGTTCTCGGACGACTCTCTCAAAGAGCTGGATATCTGTGCACACACGGGGTTTCCCCAGTCTTGACTTTAACCACTTTCACAAAGTCCCCAAAAAACCCTGCCTACGCGTATTAGAACCAACAGTGGATGGCCAATTTGCTTTGATAGCCAATGCTAGCCATGCTTTGGTAGCCAATAACTATGAAACTACTAAACTAAGGGGCCAAGGAACCGACCATGTTCAAATGATTGCAGAGCCTTTGAATCCCATGCGCCTAACCCAACGTCACAGTCATGAGAGTCGGGACGCCTATAGTAAGGAGGCTGACGGGGATGGCTTGCAGCAATTCAAACACCTCAACTAATCAGCCACGCGGGGACAGTCCCCCAGGTGACCTGCCTTGCCTTCGGTACTGAAGATGGTTGAAGCACCTTAAATTTAAGCAGGGAGGTACAGGGACTAAACCCCGGGCTTCAGAGGATTGCCACCCCCTCACACCATAAAAATCAAGCGATTGTGGGCCCCGGTGGGGTCCGACCGACAGTCGCGGACTGTCGGTACTGAGGTGCTTAGCCAAATGGAGGGAAGGTAGTAGTTTTGAGTTTTACGGTGCGTCGACAGCTAAGGTCATTTTGCACCATTCATTAAAATTAAAACTAAAATTCCTTTTAAATTAATTCGGAGCCGAAGAGGGATATTGCTCTCCGGTCCATACAGACCATCCGAACCCCGGCTGGTAACCAGAAAGATCACCCTCCAAGATCCTCTTCTCTCCCTTACTGGTCTTTAGGCACTCTCACATACATTGGATCCACAGCACGCTCCGGACTCATCCCTTGTTGGCTTGGGGTTTGTTTTGGGGGTTTTTCCCCACCCTTGTAGTCTCTTCTTACAACAAGCAGGGACACCGCGGAAGTATTCTTCATCCCCCAACCTACGGGGGGAAGGACGTCATACACCTTCTGAGTAAAATGACTATTTGCGTGATTGATCCATCCAACTGATGTTGCCACCTCTACTCTCTGCTGTAACATTGCTAGTTTCTTTTTACCCAGTTCTTTCACTACTGGTTTCAAAGAGATGAAGCCCATTTGGCAATAATTTCTTCTGTAAATATTTCATTCTTTAATTAGGCATTTGGTAGCTGCCTATTTTCAAGGTATCTGGTCTCTTTTATTCCATTGGGATTGCTTCTTTCATTGCATTCTGTTGGGATCTGCAGCTAGTAATTTGGCCATTACATCTGTTTCTTTCGTTATATCCACTAAATTCAGTAAGTGCTTCTGGGTCAGCTCTTACAACATTTTCCACAATAATCACCCATTTGCCAGTCCATAGCACCTTCTGGCCTGTCCGTTTATTAGTGCCAAAGCTGGTGAGGAACTTCATTAACTCTAATGCTCATTATTTCGACCACAGTAGCCTTTATACCTCCCTTTACATTATTTACTTTCTTGGTAAGCGGCAAGACTTTTCCTTATCCACATTCCATAAGTCAGGGGATGCATTAGCTTCATTGTCCCTTCAGTAAATGCTACATTTAGTTAGCCTTACCGTCTGGCAATCTTTACCTTCATCGTTTAAGCAATGCGGTACATAACCTTCAGCCATTCCAGTATACATTGTTTCCAAGAAAACCACATATATGCCACTCCATTACACCTTATGGTTGGTCTGAGGCTTGGGCACATGAGGTTGTTTAGGTTTACCGCGGCGACTTGTAGCCCTAAGCAACCTCAAATGCCCAAACCAGTTTTTTCATGGTTACCAACACAGCAGTTGCAATGCAGTTGACAACCTTAAGCCATGTCCATTATATAGCATTGCGGTTTCATATTAATGTATGGCATTATTGTAACTGGATGACTTGTTTCTATTAGTATGATGTCGTCTGCATTATTAGTTACACCATCAGATAATAGTGATTGGTCAATTCCAGTTTCCTTTTCTATCACCATATTTTCACAGTGGATGCTGCTATCTTTTGGGTCCTGTTTGTAAGTATATTCAGCTGGGAACCAGATTGACATTCATTAAAGTTGACGTGAGCGCTTCCCTAAATTTTGTTATTACTAGACTTCTTGCTGGTTTCATAGCAGATTTAATCATAATGTCCCATAAGTCTCCCACTTTTTAAATAACATAAAGGGGGAAGGGAACGCATTTTAAATCTCTGAGATCCTCTCATGACCCCCCCAACCGATCCTGCCTGGCAGGCAGACAGGGCACAGCTGGTCTGAGTCAAGGATCTTCCTATCCTACTCTCTATAGCCCTAATAAAAGGAACTCCCCTGTGGCCTTGGAAGTGCTAGGAGGTCCAAGCCCTCTTGCTCATTGGCAGAGTGCGACCTTATGACACCACCTAGAACTCCACCTGGTCTCTGTTAGCCTCCACCACAGAGAGGCCTATTACGACACAGAGACATTTTGCACTGTTGTGCTATCTAAATCCATTTTTCAACGGTCGCAGTTCAGGCAGGCCATTTCACAGCAGTCAAACCACAAATGTGAGAATGAGAGCTTCTTGGCAAAGATATCAACCTACTTTTGGGAAGGATATTTCACAAACAAATGGAAAAAGAGCCAGACCACCCTTCCCTGAACCTGCAGATCCTTTTGTACTGTGATTTACTACAGCTACCACTGATCATCATGGTGTTAACACCTAATTGTCTCACAATGGCCCAACCAAACCACACATTTGAATTGGTTAGTTTACTATTAGACACTTGGTTAATTCTGCAATACACTGATAGAAACAGCATACACCGAAGGTTCAACAAGGGGCATAGCTATCACATTTGGCCATTTATGTTCTTTTTTGGTACCTCTAGCTGGAAACACTCCAAGCCAAAAGAATCAATACCCTGTGCTTTTAACCTTTAAGCATACTGAGCAGAGATGTGAAAAATTTGCCACCCCATACAATATCCCACTGCTGTGGTGTGGTGGATAATTAGGCTAGGGCTGAGGCAGCTGTAAGACGATGCTGACATTGAAGGTATGACAGAATCCCAGCCCGGACAATAGTCTCTTAATCCTGATTACTGGAAATGAGAGCACCATAATGCACACCTTTGCTACACCAAGTAGGTGAGGAAAATACCAAAGCAGTGGTATTGCATTATTGACTGCAGTCCCCAGAACTATAGCTCCTACTGACACTACCTTGCATGTCCCCTTACAATGCCAGACTATGTTCAAGCTCAATAGGGTCATCATTCCCCACAAGTTCTCCGAAGCCTCATACCTTGACTGGTTTTGCTAGTTTAAATAAACAAGTCAGAAAGGTGGTGAAGAAATTTCCCTATTTAAAACTTTATTGCAGATTCAACTATTGTGACTCCTTGTTGATACATTCAGGCAGTTCCTGCTCTGGCACAATTCTTCTTGGTATTCTATTACCACTTATTCACATATATTTATTTTTTTTGCTAATTTTTTCATACATTTAACACTTGACAAAAAGATACATTTATCAATTGTACATTAAGTATGAATATAAATCAAAGGAACTGAACAAATTTTAACAGCAAGGTTAAAAGTATTATAGTACATAGGTATTTAGTTGTTTAACATGAATAACAGGACAAGAGAAAAAAAATATCTTAAGTCATAATCGCATCATATCACAACAATACTATTTACCCAAATTGATTACAGATTTAATTAATTTAAGGAAGAATCAGCTATTTTATAAGAACACTTCACAAAGCTTTAGCAGAGTATTTAATAATACATTGAGCCAAACTAATTGATATAACATAGAGCTACCTTCTCTGGCATGCTGAGTTTAATGTCCAGTCTTAATATTTCATTCTGACATTTCTCTTATCCATGCTTTGCTGAGTCTGCAATTGAGCTTACATTATAGGGGTTATTTATTTTTTATTAATATTATTCAAATTTTTTCATAATTTCCACGTCCATATAGAATTGGTGTCAATGGCTGTAAAATTAATAAGGTATACTTTAGTCTTTTAAAAATGCCCAGGACAATATGACAGTCTATTAGCCGTTGTTTAGTATCTGTGTAATGGCTTTAATCTTAATGATGCCATCATTTCTGGAGTAATCCTTGTATTTATAATTGCTTTAGACCCTTCCTGAATTTTTCTCATTAGATTCTGTCCTGAATGTATTTTAATTTTGGGTAACCAGAAATCACACAAAGAAGTGTCCATGCCAATGATCAAAACCCCCTTGACATTGCTTAAAAATATGATAAATGATTAGCTTCCTATCCGGATAGAATATCCCTGTTCTCAAGTGAAAATGACTGGTATTGCTTTAATGAAAGTTTTTATCTCATTTATTGATGTCTTTACATGGACAGATGGGCATTTGGCTACATTAAAATGCACTAGTGGACTGCCTGTGGGTCCACAGGTCCCGATTGAGGAGAGCCATCATTGATAATCTTAACCCGTTATTTTCTCTGAGAACAGGCACCCATTCTTGTTAACCCTCACACCTTAAGACTTTTCGATGAGTGACCAAAGAACCACTCTCCAAGGTGAGGTGCCCCAATTATCAATGTGCTCACTGGGAGAAAACAAACCATTCTTACCTCGCGCTAGGCTCAGATCACTAGTTTCACGCTGAAAGCACCCAGCTTCCCAAGTGACACTAAAACACCTGCTAGAAGCTGGTACAATGATGAAACATCTCTTCAACTATTTGAATCTAATTTAAGGCTCACCATGAATGAGTGAATGGGCCAAATTTGAGGAATGAGCCCAGCACACCTACTTATGGACAAGATGCCAGTCCTCACTAAAGCAATCCAAGAGGGAAGAACAAAGGTACCCTGATTTCTCATGCCTCCTGTCTGGCCGTATAACTCATTTTCGCAGGATTTTCTTTCAGCGTTCATGACTAATCCTCATGTACACCATATCGTATGACTACCATGCATCTTTTGTTTGGTGGGTCTGCCTACTGCCAATCTACTAGGGATAGGGTGGGTGCTAACCAAACTACAATCGAACATTGCCAGGTGCAATACCGGGAAACCTTACGCCTTTATCTTATGTGGTCTTTCTACCATCTTCAAACGGTCGCTCCCACCGTTTCCCCAAGTCTCCTTACAATGTCAGGCTGGAGTCGAGTGAAAATCAACAGGTTCTGCTTTCCCCGCTGATACTTCCAAGCCTGCTCTTGGATGCAGTTTTCCTAAATGGTGGACAAGTACAGTAATCAACGAATCAATTAAGTCTCATTCACTAGGGAATCTAGTATTTCTATGTTTATCCCGAAGATAATGGAACAAATTCCTTAGCCAATAATTATGCAATTGTTAGGATACTTTTTCTTTTCAACGTAACTACTTATCATTAAATGTTTTAATACAAATTGCTAAAATTAATATTTCACCAATAGCCTGTTTTTTCTTAATGCCAAAAGCAAAAAATCATTTTCCGTGCATCAATTTATTTCTTTACGATCTGCATTATGCTTTTTTTGTTGTTTTAAAAATTTATATTTATCTAGCATAGCATTACTTTAATGTCCGCTTTCCTTCCATGACATTTAACTCATCCTTTGTGTTTTTCCCTACCAATTTCCTTCAATCTTTTATTCCTGTCATTTACTTAAGAAATCTTTACCTTTAGTTGGGAAGTTCCTATTTCTGCAAAACATCCCTGATTAAGAACTGGTACATGGATTAACATTTCTGGATGCCGAAATGGCAATATTACAGGGTTAGCAATTTCATTTACATCTATGAAGCTTCTTGCCCCACCAGGTTGCTAAAATTGATGGTTTTTATGAGGGTATCAATTCTTGCGCGGAATATCTCAGGGAATATATTTAAGATTTTGCTTCATCTCAATTCTATCAATCATTCCCCTAATCAATTTTCATTACTTGGGTCCCAAGGCATTGTTTTACATTGGTAAGTTTCAATGAATACTCCTCTTAATTGAATCCTGTTTGCAATGCCAATAATTTAGCTTTGCTATTGATTATTTAACTTTTCAATATTATGGCCTATTTGCTATGTAATTACTCAGTGGCCATTAATCAATGATTAATCATGAACATTACACCTCCAATTGTCCCATTTGTGCTGAGTTTTTCGTGGAAAGGTTGATTAAAGATCTGCCCATAGTTCATGAGAATGTGAATAGTTCCACAAGGTTGTTCAATATAAACATGTCCTCCAAGTTTATCAGTTCTTCTAGGTCTCAGCCCTGATCAATACTTTCCCTACTAAACCAGTTAATTAAAATGAAATAATTTACTTTGTAATTCCACACACTTCATTAAAAAAAAACATGACCCGGGTTTTGACGTTGCCGTCATCATCAGATGGTCCTCATAGGAGCACAGTCTATATATACCTGAATTAAGTCTTTTGCTTAGAAGAGTGGCACATCTAGGAGCGGGAAGTGAAAGGGATGAAAAATTTTGTTGGCAAGTTCATCTTTACAACAGACACATTTCAAAATTTCTAACTGCTCTGTTTTTCGTGGACAGGTTGATTCAAGATCTGCCCATAATTCACGAGAATGTGAATGATTCCACAAGGTCCTTCAAGATAAACATGTCATCAAGGTTTAACAGTTCTTCTAGAGCTCTGCCCCGATAATTTTTGTTACCCTATTAACCCAGATAATTTTTCCACTAGGTATCTATGGCTGTAACTATTTTGTATGCTTGAATTTTAACACTTCTCCTTGGCTCTTTTATTTGATTCTTTAAATCTTATGAAGGAGGTATATAACCTGCTTTTTGAAATATTAGCTTTTGGTCTGCCCTTATACATGCAGCTGCAAAGGATTTTTTTAACATTTGCCTAAACTAAGAAAGTCTTAGGTTTTGTGAGGTTTTAAAAGACTTAAAAAAACACTTTTCCCTTAGATATTATCGGATTGCTATGCATTTGAACATGTACCAACAATATGTCAAACCCATGGTCAGCTGATTCTTTCATCATATTGTTAGTATTAAATTTCACCTTTTGAATGTTTATTTGGCCTTGATTGATTATGCAGCTTCTATTTGCCATTGTCTATCATTTCATTCAGTGGTCACATGCATTTATAGGAATTTGCATTCCTATTGCTGAATGCAGTTTGCATAGCATGTACATTTTCCCACTGAATTGCAATTCCTATACGTCTGGTTCTCAGAGCAGTATTCGCACACCTTGAGCTACATTGCAGTTTTTAAGAGGGTGCCGAAATTTAGGCATTTGTACTACTTTCATTACTTGGTCGTTGTAATGAAATCCTTTACCTTGCATGATCTGAACTCAGTGGATACCCTAACAATGTTCAATAGCTACTCCTTGCTGATCGGGTCCACCTATATGACCTAATTTGTAATCGACTTCTTTCGCTAAATTTAAACACCGGTTGTGCATGGCTATCCACGAATAAATCATTTTGATTTTAGGTAACTGAAATTGTCTCACTGAGTGCTAGCCCATGACCACTTCTGGCCCAGTGAGGAGGAAAGATTTTTCAGTGATACCAACAATTTTACACAAAGTAAAGGGCCTTATCTCATTAACTATTTCCCTCATTAAATTGGGCATTTCAAACTCACTTGTACTCTCAGGAATTGCTAATCTCAAATACTGTATGCTCATTACATAGAATATGATTCAGGGCCCTCCCACGACAACTTAACTTTAGTTAGCCTAAACAAACTCTACTGTCATGGTAAAATCAAAAAGTTTTAGACATTATCATTTAAACTGAAACACGTTTTCCTTGAAATTTGGCATAAGTAAGCAAACAAGCACACTACTCCCCCCATTTGCAGGTATATGGTTGCATTATGCTTATTGCCGGGTTTAGGATCCACGGACCATTATTCATAAGGAGTCATCTTTTTGACCACAAATTACAATGGACTAGATATAACCTAAATTAGAAAATTTCTACTTGAAATTTAGCATTAACACAAAATACTATTCTCTCTGTTTGCAACGTGTCTGGGGTACATACACCTAATCCCTACATTAAGATCCGAGAACCAATGAATGTGAATGTGAAATAGCACTGACTCTGCCTTACAATGTGTTACTCTTCAAGTTAATTCCACTTTCCAAGTTATTCCACTACATGCTATTACTGTATATTATCTCTAATAACACTCTCACCGTACATCGCACTATCAAGAATTCTTCTACTCAAATATAACATTCATCATCAATTATTTTCAGCACTCATTACTCACGATTTGAATTATTTTTCATTTACACACCATCTTCCATCACCTTAACTTCTTTCTAATGGTTTCTTCAGGTCCTTCATGATTTCTGATTCACCGTTCTTCTTCTTAAGACTCTTATTGTAAAAAAAACATTATTTGTCATAATTATTAGTATTCATTGGTACATTATGGTTTAATAAATCTGCAAATTATTGCATAACACCAGAAGAAATAATTCCTACCTTTGGCAATAAAAATCTGGCACGACCCTCAACTACCCCGAACGACTTTCAATGGTTTTTTCAAGTATGATTAAATCCAAATGGGCCATTGTCAATTTAATCCTTTGCCCAGTAAATAACAGCAATAATAATTATAAAAATTTATACATATATATACATATATATATATATGTGTATATATATATGTGTATATATATATATGAGTATATATATATATGAGTATATATATATATGAGTATATATATATATATGAGTATATATATATCTGTATATATATATATATGAGTATATATATATATCTGTATATATATATATATGAGTATATATATATATATGAGTGTATATATATGAGTATATATATATGAGTATATATATATATATACTCATATATATATATTTGTGTGTATATATATATATATATATATATATATGTGTATATATACTACCTTGATCAAAAAGTTCCCGGAATAACCACCGTGTGGCGCTCCCATCGTTCCGATTTGAGTTCTGTTTTTTTTTAATTAGTACATCTGTTGTTGATATTCCCTTTAAATCTTAGTATCATAACTTGACATTTGCAAAAGTTACGTAGCCAAGAGTACATCTATCTCTGTGTGTGTTGGCGATTTTTTAATATTGCAGAAACGGATTTAAATGTGCAACAACGAACTTGTATTAAATTTTGCGTAAAAAACGGATTTAGTGGCGCACGGACGTTGGAAATGTTGGAAAAGTGTTTCGGCAATGATTCTCTAAAAAAAACGGTCGTTTACCAGTGGCACGAGCGGTTCAGAAGTGGTATATATACTATATATATACATATATAGCTATATATATATATATATATATATAGTATATATATATACTATATATATATACATATATAGCTATATATATATATATATAGTATATACACATATATAGTATATATATATGTGTATATATATATATACACATATATATGTATATATATATACACATATATGTATATATATGTATGTATATATATATATATACATATATATATGTATGTAAATACATACATATATATATGTATATATGTATATATATACATATATAAAATAGATAGATATATATAAAATGGGAATAAAAGCTACAGAGACCAACTGAAAACCAATATTCCTTACCTAGTTTTCCTCATGGTAAATTCCAAAGAAACTGCCGGAGATGCCGCGACAGTAACTTTTAATGCAGTCATCCGATAATGTGCATTTCAATGCAACAATTTCAGAGTAAAAATCATTCGCCTGGACTGGGATTCGAACACAGATCCCTCAATACCCGATTGAGTGTTTTAGCCAGTTAAGTTACCATGGTACTAAAATTCCTGATGGTAGTAACATTTCGTAGACCTCTCTTAGGAATTGCCTTATTACCCTTTCTTGAATACATGACATGTCTGTTATGTGCTGTTTTTTAGCACTAGCACATTGTTCTTTATATTTTGAGGGCATTGCTACGGCTTCATCACGTAAGATTTCCTTTAGGGAAATAGACATTCCCTTTTTGGAAGAAAGGCAGGCCTTGAGGAACCTAATAGAGTATCTTTCCAACAGTAGTTGTTTTAGTGGAGGCGACTGATAGCTAAGGTCATGGGGAAAATCACGGATGGATAGGAATGGATGAAGGATAGAGAGAAGGCTGGTATCAGCATTAGCCTTTGGCTATATTAAGGATCCAAGTGGGTCCGAAGCTTACCTTGCCCATCAGATTATTGGCATACTCACTCAAAATGCACTCCATAAGGTTATCATACCCCAACTTATTAATTATTTAGAATTATTACGTAAACATTATACTCCAAATTCCAAAGCTTCCAAGTCTTCCCAATGAAAAAAAGTTTACCCTCTAGATATTCCCTTTATTCCTTCAGATTGAAAACAGTTTTCCCCCTACTAGTTCCTTCAATTAAAAACAATTTTTCCCTTAAAAACAGTTTTCCCCATAATGTGGGAACAGAAAATTATTCTGATCTGTAATAATCTGTGGGAAAAGTGACATCAAGAACATATGATAACAGTAATTACACTAAATAATAACTATTTGTACCCCCTCCATACTGAACACGGCAACTAACTCCATCGCGTCAAATTTCGGGTCATCACTGATTAAACGAGGTCATTCATAGCCGATATTGCTGATTAAAAATGTGAATGACCATAAGCTTTTACAGCACACTGATTTCAAATTATACAAGGGATTGAAATTTGTTCCCGTAATCCCTATCTCAATCTAAGTTGCTCTGTCTTATCTACCCCGTGTTCTCAAGAATTTGTTTGCCGACATCATTCCAACAGACATGGAGAACTGTTCCAGTACTTCGTCAACATCATCTAAAAGGCGAGATTCTACCAAACTCAAAGTTAATGGAAGAAAACCAACTCATACTCACAAGTGAAACTGCATTGCCATTCTAGATAAGGACAGTCACTCCAGCAAGTGCTTTAAGTTAATGCCTTTGATATTCCATCTAGGGATCCCACCCCCAATCATTAAATGAATGCCAAAGAGGCAAATGATTCCTGTGCTAAAAAATTCAATGAGAAAGAAAAGTTATTCTTGAACACCATGAACCCTTTGTCCCCAAAACTTTATGGTAGTGGTAGTAGTTTTGAGAGTTTTAGGGTGCGTCAATAGCTAAGGTCATTTTGCACCGCGCATTAAAATTAAAACTAAAATTCCTTTTTAATTAGGAATAAATAAATACGATTAAATAAATAAATAAATAATTGTTAAAATAAAGAGGCATTAAAATTATGAGATCCAAAACCATAGCTGCCTCATTAAACCAGTTGCCCTTAAAAAATTTAAGACTATTTATGAACCCAGAGTCATCCCCTAAAATATAACTTAAGTCTCCCCTTATATTACACATGTCTCCGGTCCTAAGGTATGTTCTACATTCTGTGAGGATATGTTATATCGTCACGGGTTGGAGGCACTCATTGCAGCGGGGCTGTACTTTTACCTATGCAAAGAGGTAAAAGAACAGCCCCGCAGTCGGCGTAGACGGGGAAAAAGACAAAGTGAACCGAGGACGACACTGAAGAGCTGCTGGTATTCTGAATCGGTCGTTTTGGCTTTGCGCCGTGCACTGGCAATGAGTTTAATATCCGGCTTTGGCGTTAACCAAGGCAGATACTTAGCATAGGAGAAGGGGCATACTTAAGAATGTAAAAATTACCGCGTTAATAAAATCATTTAAACGAACGGCAAAGGGCCTAGTTGCCCTTCTCCGCCTGTTAAATAAGTCTAAAAACCGTTGGTTAAAAACTATTGTAAAACAAGGGTGGTTTGTCAGTGATAAAATTTTACAGGCATAGTTGCCCATTAAAATCATCCTGCGGGTTTCCAACGGAGGCTCCCCAGCGTCTGCAAGTAAGCTTGGGACTGGGCTTGTTCTAAATGCCCCGGTGGCCAACCGTATCCCAGCATTGTGGACACATGTAACCGGTTTCAGGTAGGACTCTGTTCCTGAGGAATACACTATGGAACCATAGTCCAGTTTAGATCGCACAAAGCCTCTGTACAATAAAAGCATGGTGGTGCGGTCTGCTCCCCATGTCGAGTGAGTAAAAAACTTTAAAAAGTTAAGGGTTTGGCGACACCTCTCACATAACACGGGGATATGCTCCCGCCAGTTCAGCTTTTGGTCCAGGATCATGGCGAAAAAGCGGACCGACTACACAAATGGTAGAATCCTACCCAACAGGGTTAGGGTCGGGGTAACCTGGTAACCGCAATGACTGTGAGTGCATTCATTTCGTTTTCTCCATGGAGAAACGAAATCCGTTCTTTCGCGACCACTCTCTCAGTTTGTTTAGAGTCACCTGGGCTTGCCTGGAAGCGTTTGGCAGCCGTGTCCACCGGAAAATATGGCTAGATCGTCCACATTGAGCGATGCCATCACAGCGGCATTGATGCATCCAACCACGTCGTTGATGGCAATTGCAAATAACGTCGCGCTCTGTACTGAACCCTGGGGTACCCCGTTCCCCTGTGTAAAAGTTTGGGATAAGTGCTTCCCAGTCCTTACTTTAAAAAGGCGGTTAGTTAAAAAATTTCTGATAAATAGGGCCATGTTGCCTCTAAATCCCCACTTGTGGAGCGTGTTGAGGATTCTCCACCGCCACACACTATCATAGGCCTTCTCCAGGTCGAAAAAGACTGCTATGACGTGTTGACGCTGGAGAAAGGCTTCCTGGATGAAGTTCTCAGTGCGAACCAGATGGTCTGTCGTGGACCTGCCACGCCGAAAGCCGCACTGAGCGTCTGAGAGCAGGTGTCGACTCTCCGAGCACCACATGAGACGTCGGTTTACCATCCGTTCCATCAACTTGCACACACAGCTGGTGAGAGATATGGGACGGTAGTTATTCGGGTCATTTTTGTCCTTGCCCTGTTTTGGGATTGGTATCACGCCAGGCATTTGGAAAACTGCCCTCGTTCCAAAGTTGGTTGAGGGTATTTAGGACCTCCCCAATCGCATTTTCCAGAATGTTCCGGAGAAAAGCGTTGTGGATTTTATCTGCCCTTGGCGAGGTGTTATGGGAGTCTTCGATGGCGGATTTAGGCTCCAAGGGCGTAAAAGGCTCATTGTAATATTCCCGTGCAGGACCTGCACCAAAATTGAGAGGGACTCTCTCGCATCGCCTCTTCATGTTCGCAAAGTCCGCGGAATAGCCCTCGTCACTGCTATTGGCCGCGAACTGACTGGCAAATATGTTGCTTATTTCGGCAGGTGAAGTAACCACCCAGCCAGAAACAAGCAATGGCGAGATGACAAATGAGCCCTTGGACCTGGAGATTTTCTTAACTTTGTCCCATACCTGACCAAGTGGCGTGCGATGGTTGATGGTAGAGACGTATTCTTTCCAGGAAGCCCTCTTGGCCTCCTTCACGGCCCTTCGAGCTCGCGCTCTCAGGCGGCGGTACGATGCCAGATTAGTTGCCGTGGGATATTTTCTAAAAATATTCAATGCTTTTTTCCTCGCCCGAATCGCCCGGTCGCATTCCCCGTTCCACCAAGGGACAGGAGCTCGATTAAGATTCCCGGACGTACGAGGGATACTTTTGGTACCTGCCCCCAAAAGCATTGAACTTAAGCTTCTCGACGTTGTGCAACGCGTCGAAAATAGCGTCATGTTCATATGTAAACGTACGATTGAAAAGTGGCCAGTCCCCACGGTTAATAAACCACTTTTCCGGAGGTTTTGAAATGTTGGGCGAAGAGTCTTCTTTAACGAGTAGAAGAAGAAAATGGTCACTCCCACAGATCGTTGTGGGTGGACATTTTCAGCTTAGGGGCTAGACTTCTCGAGCATAAACAAAGATCTATTGCTGAGAATTCCCCATTGAAGCTGTTAAACCGGGTTTTTTCGCCACTATTTAATAAAAACAGGTTAAAATCCTCAATAAAGTTGGATAAGATTCAACCTCTCCTATTACTTTGGGTTTCTGGCCCTCCCCAGAGAGGATCATGGGCATTAAAATCTCCCATCAAAATGAACGGCTGAGGAAGCTGGTGGACAAGGGCTTCAAGGTTCAGGCGGGTCACCGGTGCACCCTCAGGCAGATATACGTTACATAACGTCATCCTCTCAGGGGTGTGGACCGTGACAGCGACGGCTTGGAATGGAGAGTTCAGTTGGCCTCGGGAGGTTTAAAGGGCCTCTCGGGTTGCAACTGCTACTCCCCCTTGGGCTCGCATGCCACTTAGGTCATCCGTTCTAAAAACAGTGAACCCCTTCAGAATACCCTTATCTTCAGCCTTAAAATGGGTCTCTTGGAGACAAATACAAGAGGGTTTTAAATCTTGGATTAAAATGGCCAGCTCCTCCTTGTGCCGATAAAAGCCATTGCAGTTCCACTGCAATATGGAACACATTTAAAGTTCTAAATTAAAATGAATGAATAAATACGTTGATGAAAAAGGGAGATGACCAACTCTATTGAGGTTATCGCTTGAAGTGATGTTTCCTCTTCCACTCGCTTGCAAAGATTTCAGTATCAGAGATACTCTGGTCCTCTTCAATTACCTCCGGCCTCTTTGGCTTGACTGGAGGCGGCGGGGAAGGTGTATTCTCGCGCCCTATTGGCGTGTTCCCCTTGGTAGTTTTTTTGGAGGCTCTTCTTTGAAGGGCCCACATGAGTAGGTGGCTCCTTGTCCACCTTACTCTTCGCATCCTTCACCCTTTTGGGTTTAGGCACTTGCGTGTTGTCAATTGGGGATTCTTTCGGGATCTCTGCCTGCGTGGCGCTGGTACACTTTACACATGGCGTGGTTGCAACGGAAGCAAAGGACCGGGAAAAAGTTGGGGCGATTAGTGCCCTGTATTTTCTCCTCGCTTCCGCGCATGGGATTTTTTCCAGTGTTTTTATCTCCATGACTTTCCTCTCTTCTTTCATCTTCGGGCAATCACGCGAGTACACTGGGTGTGTACCCTCGCAATTGACACAAAGAGGTTCCGAAGAGCACTCTTTATCCTCGTTACAATCAGTCACACCCTGAGAGAACATTTCTCTCTTGATTTCTTCGATGTCCACGTATAGGAGGTCGTAGTGACTGATGACTCCCCGACAGGTGTTAAGAGTGCGGTGCACCTCCACCTTAATCGGAATGTCATGGAGCATTCCCATAGCAAGCAGTTTTTCGCTTTGTGTATCGTTCAGGGTCTCTATAAGAAGTGTACCATCCCGGAGCTTCTTCACGCTCTTTGGGTCCCCAGGCACAATCTGTGACAAAACTCTGCGAATTAAGAAAGGAGATACCTATTTCAAGGTCTCACCTTCCTTTATGCACGACATAATCAAATAGCGCTTACATGCGCCAATACACTTTTCTCCCCCGCCGGTTTCCGGACGGGATCTTTTTAGTGGTGGAAAGGATTTTTCCTCCAAAATAATAAATGATTCGTCCCTTGGCCTCCCCACCCGCCACAGAGCCACACATTTGGGACGCCACTCCGCTGGACTGGGGCGGTCGCCAGGGCTAACTCGAGGGATATAGCGCTTCAGGAGTGGTTGTCTGTTTCGGGGTGAATCTTCAGTGCAAGGGCCCACCAAAACCCTTACATCTCCGACCTCCCTACGCAGACCCCCACAACCTTGGCACTCGCCACCGGAGCGAAATCGCGACGGAAGCCGATTGACCGGGAGTGGCTAGCTCCCGGCCTCCCGTTTGCACGAAATCCGGGGCCGAAGAGGGGTATCACTCCCCGGTCCATAGAGGGCATCCGACACCCTGCTGGGAACCAGAAAGCTCACCCTCCAGGATCCCCTTCTCTCCCTTACGGGTCTCCAGGAACGGCAAACACCTGGGTGGATCGCAGGCCAGATGGTATGGCCGCTCGCAGACAGTGGATCCACAGCACTGTCCGGACGCATCCCTTGCTGGCTTGGGGTTTGTTTTCTGGGTTTTCTCCCCGCCCTTTTAGTCTTCTCTTACAACAAGCAGGGATACTGCGGGAGTATTCTCTATCTCCCTACCCGCGGGGGGGAAACTTTATGGTTAACCTATAATTCATTAAAAACACATACCCTTTAAACCAGTCCTGTCATGCGTCAGTGCTCCAGTGCAAAAGCTAGCAATTAAATTAAGCTCCATTTATCAGCAATTCTCAGGCTTCAAACACAGATTCTCAATAGAAAACTACATTTCCCCAACTGAACATAATCTACCCTTCACCTTATCGCCCAATGCTAAGTAATATAGGTTTCATATATATAAATTAATCAATGCCAAAATGAACCAACACCTCATTAAAGAATTAATTACACCTCTTAAAATTTGTACAAACCAAAATTACTTTTCATTTTGTGTCACCTACTATAAACAATAGGCTGGATTGGCAACGGGGCCACCTCTTTCCAGACTACTTGCAGAAATATCCATGGATCATTTAGGGAATAAGATATAAGAGATAAACAATTGTAACTATAATATTTTATACTGGTTTAGTTATGCAGATGGTATTTTGTGCTGCTGGAGAAGCAGCAATGGACAGACATCATCTTACAATTTATCAACTCTATTACTATATTACAGGCCACACTCTTTCTTTATCTGCCAAACATCTGCTTGATTCCATAACTTCAATTACAAAGTGCTTAAAAACTGGATAAACGAAAGAATCTAGAAACCATGGAACAAATAGAAATCATACCTAGAAAGGCCTTGAGCTCATACATGAAGTCAATTTTTATTCTCAGCTTCCCTTATGCATGCGGGAAGAAGATGGACATGTCATGATGTTGCATGGCATGCCTTTTGCATGGTGAATGTGATCCCTTGTCCCTACTAATAGGAATTTCTCCCCCCACCCTGTGCGTATGGAGACCATGCTTTCCCAAACAAGGTGGGAAGCCCTTACTACCCACCCACTTTCTTCACCGACCTAGAAGGAAGTTTCTACGCTGCTGGACCGCCCCCAACCCCTCATCTTCACTTTTTACAAGTGAGAAAAAAATCCCTCCACCCTGAAGCCAACTCTCGCTTGGGCATGCCCCTTAGAACCATAATCTACAAGTCATCCAAAACCCCTAATTACAAGCTCTTACCCTTTGTGCAGTGCTTCTTTGTGCATTGATGCTATGCACCCAGTAAAGGACCACCAGGGAAAACCCCCCACCTCATGCACTTCCTCCACTGCCCTAAGAAAGTAATGCTGCTACATCGGACATACCAAATGGGAAATCCTCCTCCATCCAGCTACGACTTTCCAGACTGTGAAGGTCTTTTGAACCTAGTTACTTAGTTTACCCAACCCCCACTCACATATAGTTACCCATGCTACCTTCCAACTTTCCTCACTCTTCCCCCTCTTTTCCACTATCCTCCACCTAATTACTTTTTAACAAATACTGGAGCCTGTTTTATTAATCTTACCTGATGATGATGTTGTTACATTAAAACTACTAGGACACTACTTATAGCATTTAAAAGAGCATTTTGGACTTGGAACCAAAATAAGTTGGATAACTATCCTTGCATATTTCTTTTCAATATATAAATAAATTTTTTTTGAATGATTCAATAGCATAACAATGATATGAGTATCCTGTTCAAGAAAATGAAACAAGCTAATCCCTTAGATTAGAACGGGAGGTCCTCCTTTTCTAATGTAGGGAAAGGAACAGGCAATTTATCGTAAGCTTCCACGGGATCTCTTCTTTGGTCATTACGTAAACCAAGCACATATAGAACACATTTAGCGAGAAACCTCCCAATCCATTGCATTTATCTCCCTACATTGGACATGTTACACTCAGGTATACTCCCAATAATCACTAGCAATTGCATGGCCAGCATTAAGTATATCACATGGCCCCAGATATATAACTTAAGTTATCCCAAGCAGCCAGTCATCTTTCATCGAAAGGAAAAAGTTTTTTAATATATCTGCTAAACTAGAACTGTATTCCTTGAAAACCACCAAATGTAACTACAACACGACACTGAACTTGGCCCATAATGACAGTTGCCTTTCACATTATTTCTACTACGTATTTCATATTAACTAATACCCCTTCTTTTTTTCCTCCTCATACATCTCATAGTAGACTTGCTATCATGAAATTTATCCAACTTCATCACACTGTCTCTGCATTCATTACCTACAGTGATCCTTTATCACCATGCCCCATAGTGCCCAACATTTCCTCTTTTTCATGACCCCTAGAGCTGTGCTGGCGGGAGTAATAAAAATTGCCCCAAGTAGGGTGACCCGTGCCAGATAGGTCGAAGGTTAGGAGCCAGTCAAAAGGTATTCCACACAGCTTCTGTTCCTCAGTGAGGCGGCTGCAATGGCCTCTGATCCCCGAGGGGCGGCCAGTAAGTGATGGTGTCACGTTAAAAACACTACTGAGGAAGGCAACGGGAAACCACATCAATTATCACTCCCAAGATTAACATGATGGACAATACAGAGATTTTGAGTCCTGGCAACTACGGGGCTCGGCCCAATCTGCCGTGTGTCATGCCCGGCAGTCGGGGAGGCAAGGCTTCTGTGGTCGTTATCCCATAAAACCCTTGCAAGGGGAAAACCGGCAGCAGCAGGACAGAAGACGCAGGAGAAGAAGACCAAATTAATTAGAATTGGAACGCAGAATGTTAGGACAATGATGAGGACAGGGAAATTGGAGAATGTTTAGCGATAGATGGAAAGGGGAAATTTAGATATGTTAGGTCTATGCGAGGTGAGATGGAAGGATAGCGGGGATTACTGAAGTGATCAGTATAGAATAATATACAGCGGCGGGGAGGAGAGCCAACTGCCATAGAGTTGCCATAGTATTTAATGAAGAGGTAGGAAGAAGCGTAGTCAACATAGAGCAGGTAACGGATAGAATACTACTAGTAGAGATAGTAGAGATAAAAGCAGAACCGACGAACTTGGTTATTATTCAGGTATACATGCCACCGAGCAACCGTAAGTAAGAAGAGGCACATAGGATATACGATCAGTTAGAGGACATAATCGCAAGTGTTCCTGCAAGGAAACATTAGATGGTGATGGGGGATTAGAATGCGACGGTAGGCAAAGGAAGAGATGGTGATGAGGTCGGGGACTACTGTTTAGGCACAAGGAATGACTGCAGGGAGAATGCAGTTGAGTTCTGCAGGAGACAGGGGTTAGTAATCACCAACACTTGGTTCAGACACCACAAAAGACGCAGGTATACATGGAAAATGCCAGGTGACTCGGGAAGATATCAGCTAGATTATATCCTGGTTAGACACAGGTTTAGGAACAGTGTGATAAATTCCCACAGCTTCCCGGGAGCGCATGCGGACTCAGACCACAATTTAGTTGTTATGAAATGTAGCGTACGTTTTAAAAAGATAAGGCAGGGGCGGCGAGTTAGAAAATGGAATGTAGAAGCATTAAATGGGTTGAAAAGAAAGGAATACAAACAGGCGGTAGAGAAAATCATGGAGGATGGTAAAGAGCTAATACTATTGAAGAAAAATGGGAATGTATCAAAAAAGGGTTGTCTAAAGCGGCAAAAGACACTATTGGAACCGTTAACGCTAAAAGGACTCGTAAACCATGGATCACGGATGAGATGATTACAAATATGGATGAGCGGCGGAAATAGAAGAATATAAATACAGAATTAGGCAAAATGAAGTACAAAAATTAAATAATATATTGAGGCAGGCAACAAATAAAGCAAAAGAAGCATGGTGGAAGACGCAGTGCGAGGATATGGAAAGTCTGCAGAGGAAGGGTGAAATCGGTGCGCTGTACAGCAAAGTTAAATCTTTATTGGGAAGTAAGAAAGGCAGATCAACGATAGCATTTAGAGATAAGGCGAGTAAGGTAATAATTGATGCAGGAAAGATCCAAGAGAGATGGAAGAAATATATAGAAGAACTGTATAGTAAAGAGCTGACACCAACAAAGATAGACATTGAAAAAGAATATTACGTAGACGAAGACAGCTTAGGTCCAGGCATACTAGACAATGAGATAGAAAGGGCATTAAGAGAGATGAAACTGAATAAGGCCGTGGGGGTAGATAACATTCCCGTGGAACTTTTGAAATGCTTAGGAAAATGTGGGAGGGAGAGGCTATATGGGCTGATCCGTAGTATTTATGAGGAGGGAATCTGGCCGGAAGACTTTGTGAGATCAGTTTTAGTTCCTATTCTGAAAAAGTTAAAAGCCACGTCATGTGAGGACTATAGGACAATTAGTTTGATATCCCACGCAGCTAAGGTTGTTCTCAGGATCATAAACAAAAGGATAGAGAGTAGGGCAAATGATTACTTAGGGGATGATCAGTTTGGGTTTCTGAAGGGGAGAGCTACGCATGATGCCATTTCAGTAATGAGATTATTAATCGAGAGGTATATAGAACACAACGAAGAGGTATTTGCCTGTTTCGTAGATTTCGAAAAAGCATTTGATAGAGTGAATTGGGAAAAACTAATGAGTATATTGCCGAAAATAGGAATAGATTGGAGGGAAAGGAGGCTAATCCGCAACCTGTATATGTCTCAGACTGCTCAGGTGCGGGTGGGAAACGGGGAGTCAGGATGGGCAGTTTTAAGAAGGGGTGTAAGGCAGGGTTGCCCATTATCACCGTTGCTGGTCAACCTGTATGCAGGGGAAATGATAAATGAGGCATGGGAAAAATGGAGGTAGGAATGAAAGTGGGCGGGGAATTAGTAAAATCCAGTGATTGTTGATGACCAAGCTTTAGTTGGTCAGTAAGCCAAGGGGATGCAAGCATTGCTTAGTTTATTGGAAATTTAGTGTGACAGGTATGGGATGAGAATCAATATTAATAAAACAAAGGTTATGCGATTTTCTGGACAGAAAAAGGCTAAGCTTAACATTAGAATATGAGGGCAAAAACTAGAGCAGGTAGAACAGTTTAAGTATCTCGGTAGTGTTTTGGGCCAACACGGTCAAAGTAGTAGGGACGTAATCAGAAGACTTGCACAAGGCAAAGAGGCTTTCACAAGGAGGAGGGAGTTGATGACGGGGACGTTGAGTAAGGATGTTAAGAAAAGACACGTAAAAGCTTTGATATGGAGCTTAGCTATGTAAAACATGGTCATTGAAGCAGGAGGATAGACATAGACTGGAGGCTTTTGAAATGTGGGTGTGGAGAAGAATGGAGAAGGTGAAATGGACAGAGAAGAAAACAAATGAGGAAGTACTTGGTATGGTGGGCGAAGAGAGGGGTTTGTTGGGAGCAATCCTATGGAGGCAGGAAAAGTGGCTGAAGGTGTTATTGACCGGCAGGGGGATGTTAAAGACTAATTGAAGGGAGAATGTTAAGCAAACGAGGAAAGGGAAGGAACAGGATAGGGATGTTGGGCAGGATGCAGGGAGGAAGAAAGTACTCAGAGCTGAAGAGGGACCTGATGAAAATTAGGATGTTGTGTTTTGCTAGGGGTCACAAATCATTAAATTACTAATTATGTCCATCCAAAAATCTACCTTAACCAGTAGATTACCTAGTAAAAATATAAATAATCATGCAACCGTCTTTGTTATAGTGTAGCATACTTAATCCTCCCCAAGGCTTTCCATCACTCACTTTTCCAGATAGACTGAATGGACTGCAGTGCCTATTTAAACATAGCCACCTTCTTTTCTGTTTATTTAATTGGTTCCCCTGATATCTTTTCTGAGGCTTTCCATCCTCCGCTCCTTTCGATTGAATGCACTTTAGGGCCTGTAGTAGTAGGTTAATGTAAGTACCATAGGTTGACGTTGGTACCAGAGGAAATTAAACAAAATTAATCTGCTATCCTCTTATAATGCACTTTCAAAGCATAAAAGATTTCCAGCGAAGGAATAGTCACAAGGCCAATGAATCAGCTGTACACCATCTTTTGTAACTGAATATCTAATTTCATCCCTTTAGTGCACAGTACACACGACCAAGCCATATTTTCATAATGTGAAGCGGTGGCAGTTTCACCTACGTAAGAAAGATGATAGTATTGGGAATGCACATCGCATGCACGTCTGACTTGCATGGCTTTTACCCATATCGCGCAAAGGACATATTTCGTTGACTTTATGGATGGGCTCTAATATATTAGTTTTGATTTTGTTCTGGTACTCTTCACATCAAGATCTTGTTCTGTTCCCATATTTATTGCTGATTTATGAGAAAACACCTATGGACCCCACACTTCTGGTTCTCTTGCTGTTAGCCGATTGGCACCCTTAATGCTCTCAATTTACTCGGCCGTATTTCTTCCTTACTTAAGGTATTCCACTTCTTTGAAAGTCTTGAATAAATTGAAATGCCTTGCATAATCTGTATCTGTGCTGCCACATGGATTGAATTAAGTGGATAAAACTCCTGAAGTTGACCACGAATAGGCACCAATTATTTTGATGTTTATTGAACAGCATTATTATCATTTTGTCTTGGAAATTAAGCTTTGCCACTAAACCCTCAGAGGTAAAGTTCCCTCGTAGGTCACAACTGGAATTTTGCAAGGGATAAAAATAATGCCTCTTGTTTGAAGTATATATTATCAGAAACTACGCCAATTTCATGAAAAGAAAGAGACCAAGAAGTGGTGGGCTATATCTTCGTGGCCCAAGGTAAGTTAAGTAAACAAATGCACCTTAAAATGTAGTCAAAATTCATGCTAGATATTGAAAACCAAGAAGGCGGAATTCCACTACGACATGAATATGCGACATTGGTCTCCACCGACGAGGATAGAGGTAGAAAATATGACAACGCTACAGGCAGGCAGCGTGAGGGTGCCAGAAAGAGAGGCAAGGGATGAAAGGGGAAACTTAAAAACAAACTATCACGTTTCCATTGGTATTAAGTCGGCGCACAGTATCCCTCGAGGTACTTAGATGGTTTCTAAGCAATTAGAGGACCTCCTCCCCGGGTAAGGTGATCAGCAATGACAGCACTTATCAGTGCAGTACAAGATTGCAAAATGGCAATCACTGACACAACTCAGGCCCTAATGACGAAGACTACTCAACTAAACGTACAGCAAATTGCCATAGAATGAAACAGCCAGGTTCGTTAGTTGTTTACTTACATGGACAGAGGGCAGCAGCCACTCCAAACATCGTCCCCGTTCGTTATTGCAGACACGTAGTGCCGCTTAAAACACCAGATGTGAAGTATAAACACACGTGAGGTGCACATTTAAATTTAGTGATTTCATATTAGTTTGGTTTTTTCCAATTAGCAGCAAATTCGCAGTGCATGGAGGTATTCACAGCAAGAGTTTTACACGGCAACATGAGACCCAAAACTTGCGGTTCCTGAAATAAACCGGGGGAACCTGATTAAACCAGGCGTTGAACTAAAAAATTGAACACAAACACTATAAATACAATTCACATGGAATTATGAATATTAGATGCAGGAACACTATTTTAACTTCACTGATCAAAACCTTAATGGAAAACAATAACCCAATGTGCATCAAATAATATCATGTTTGCAGGGAAACGCATGCGAAGCAGCGCAACATAAATCGTGGATTTAGAAACATATTTAAGCTTTTTTGTTTATCAAGGAATTTAAATTAAATTAGGCCTGGTACAATAGAGTACACCAAAACAAATATTTTTAAAATTAGCTGCTAATATCCTCAAACCGAACGGATAAATCGGCCACTTCCGGTTTCGAACCTCGTGTTCCGGCTGAGTGAGGGAGGCAGGTCAGCACCAAATTCGAACAGAGGGACGAATTCACAATTATTTATCACAGAAATAGTAGACACTGCAAAATGGCGATTCCTCATGTGAACCTAAAAATCGGTTTTTCAGGGTGTTTTTATTTCATATTACAAAGTAAAAACTATTGACACAATGGACACTAAAACTGCACGGTAGCACAAAAACATACGCGGGGACTAAAAGCGAGGGTAAAAAACTGCACTGACGGTAGTTTCAGAGAAATCGAGGTGCCAAAATATTCCAAAATTGTGTCCTCAGTTTCGTGCAGGAAAATCGAAGTTTTTAATTATACATACTATATTACGTGACAATGGACTATTTCTGCCAGTTAAACACAGCATGCTTCTTCCAAAGGATAAAAGAATTAATTCACTCATATGCACTACTCCCCAAATTTTGGAAAACTATTATAATACGCACTATTGCACTTACTGTGTCACCTTCATCAAACACCTCACGCCAAGGCTGCCAATCGAGACGTACCCTGATCGACGGTCGACCCAACTTCGTGCTTATTTAGTGCCATCTAGGAACGAGGAATCAGAGCCAAGGGATGTAGACAGCCCCCCCCCCTCATAAATATGGCGAGTGGGTGCTCAACCAATGTCTCATAACCAATGATAATCTCCCGAAGGCGGAGCTGTTATTAAATAAAACTAAGATGTAGTAACCATGTGGTTGTTGATAACGCTGGCGTTAATTTACCACGCTTTAGCTCCAGCTTCGGGCTTGAGTATATTTTTAAAAGTATACACCGTCCTCCATAGTATAGTAATTATTTGTTAATTTTTTTCACCAAAACGAAGCCCTGACATTAGGATGTGATTTGAGTTACGTTAGCCAGAGAGAAAAACCTCAGCATTGTCCTTTACATTGTACTGAACGATGAAGAAACCACAAGTACAGTTATAAACCGACAGATAAATAATTAAAATATAGACTTAACAGCTATATGTTTATTTTTACAAAAATTCCTTGTGGGCTATAATTTTTTTTAAGTGGATTAAAAATGATGAATGTAGTTTTCTCATTGTAGAAGCATACCAAATTATCTTCCCACCATTAATTCATACTACTACATGTATAATTAGTAATAGGTTTTCGTACCTGTAGTAGGTTTTAATTACCTGTGTTTTTGGGGATGCAAGACCAACAATGGCATGTCACCACTAATACAACAAGGACGCGTGCGCCATGAAATAAAACACTTTATGAAAATTATACCTGCATTGTGGACATTCGTAGTTCATCTCTAAATAAATTTGCTGTTTCTCAGCGTGCACTGTCCATATAAACAAACCGCAGCCAAAAGCTCCATCAACACCATTACATTTGAAGAGTTAGAGCATGCATTTTCATATTAAGAACAATGACTGATGTTATATATTTATGTGAACATCATATCAATAATTAATGGATAAATTCTGAAGGCAGAAATCCTATGTTTTCGACTATGCATACTGTACACTTTCACAAGTATTTTTTTTCCACGGTAGTTGCACGACGGTTTCTGCAGTTTATTTCTTGAAAAAATCTCGGATGCAAATTCAAAATTTGGGGTCAGTTAAGAGGCTTAAATTACATTAAAAATCAGCATTTAAGTCGTCAGGTCACGTTACACTTGATTCGGGCCAAGAGGCTAATAAACGAAAAACATAATAAATACGACATGTACTCAGATCGAGTGGTACAGTTAATATGAAATAAAATTTAAATCTCGTCCTCTTGCCAACGCAGTCAAAATTCCCCCCATAAAGTGATTTAAGAGAGCAATTTGCAACATTACGATTTGAAACAACGCGCACTGTTCGCGATTATTCCAAATAATTGAAAGGCGATTTAATCTTCGATGTTATTCCTATGGTTGGGCCAAGGACATTTTCATGTGTGTTTACTAGCGGAATAATGCCAATGCAACGCAATTAATTTTAATGTTTCTAGTAATTATTTAAATCCTTAACACGGAAGCTACCAAAAGGAATAATTTTATGTTTCCTTGTATATCCACAATTTCGTTTGTTAGGCTTTTCTGCTTAAATTACGCTTCTTGATTCTGCAAATCGGCTTCACAGAAATGGATAATTTGCCCATAGAAATTCTCGAGTATATACTATATGTCGTATGGATGGCCGTTCCTTGATTCGCGCTAAGGCTGTATGCAAGAAGTGGAATGATGTGGCTTCATTATTTGATGAGGTAATATAATCCTTAGTATTGTAACGTAATATGTAAATATTTCGAGGTACAATATTGTCGGGTTGTACGAGAAAAAGTTTCTTTCACGCACGATTCATTTTTGGCATTAGGATTCTCTATTTATTTGTATTAAACAATACTAAAAAACGATTAACCAAATATTACAGAAACAATCACATTGGAAAAGTTTATGTGACAAAGAAATATCACGAGATCCCTTGCTGGAATATGCTGTAAAGAAGTATCCGTATTGGCGACCGAACCGCGAAAATGATGGCCAGATAAACTGGAAGGACCTATACCTAACGTGGTTGCATTGGAAAGTTCTCAATTGTTTCCAGTACTACAATGACATACTTTCAGAGCACAAGACTTGTTGTGTTACATGCTTAAAACTTGTCGGTGAGATAATGATTTACTCTTTGACTTTGACATAACTGGAGTAAGAAGATGTACCCACTGTGCTAGCTGATGAAACTGACACTTCCAGGTAATTCCATTGTAGTAGGATTGCTGAATGGGGAAATCAAATCGTGAAAAGTAAGAGGCGGTGATCCATACCTCTTGTCTACCCATAGGTCTAAAGTGACTAGCCTGGATGTTCTGTCTATTTTAGGTAAGCCATGTGCATTTCAAACATTATATATGTAACATCTCTGTGGGCCCTACTGAAAATGACGGTGAAATGTGATTTGATTTCAGAATTTAATTGAATGTGAAGCACATCACAAATATAATTATTTTAAACATAAATGCTAGTTATGGTAATTGAGATACAGTTATCCGGATTGATAGGCTAAAAATTAATGAAAATACATGTGCGAAGAAAGTGGTCACATTCAAATGAATATAGGCGCTATGAAATCTGGGAAAAGATAAACTACATTGCAATAAGATGCAATATCCTCAATTGAATAATGCTCATATTAGCTCAAGAGAAGGGAGAAGATCATTTGCAAAGAACCTGAACCCAAAATAGATTCATCCTAACTAATACAATTGCATGTTATAGCGATATGTATTTGAAACTTACCAAAAATGATTTACTCTTTCAAATTAAGTATTTCTTTGATTGTGAAGTTTGTGTTACTCCATTGTTTGTTCCAAAAATATCCGAACATTCTGAAAAGTTTATCAGAACAGATTGCTTTAGATAAATGAAAGTTATATGTTGCAGACAAATTATGAGGCATTGTTCATTAAGAGTCAGTTATAGTCCTCTGCTGAACCATTTGAATTTCTAACTGGAAGAAGGAAAAATTCTCAACTTATGGAAATGCCCTAGAATCAAGTAAAGATTTTATGCCAACCATCTAAATGGCCATTACATGTGTTGCTGCAATAATGAACTTGAACACCCAAAAATAATATAAATTCATGCACTTGTACCCAAATATTCAGATAGCAATTCAACTGAAATATGCACTGATGACATTGAAATTCTTTAATCTCCAAGAAACAAAATTTGTTTAATGCCTATTGAATGATTATGCAAATTGTTGCCATAAATTTTACTCAAAGGATCGATTCTGATTAGTCCTAGTCCAAATATTAATATTGGCATAATTCACTAATTCACATATTTTTTTTTTTTTAAGGTAATCTACCGGTTAAGGTAGGTTTTTGGATGGACACAACTACCAAACAGGCATTTTATTATTCCTAACAAAACAAAAAAATCCATCATCCTACTCTATATCAGGTCCCTCTTCATCTCTGAGTACTTTCTTCCTCCCTTCATCCCGTCCAACATCCCTATCCTGTTCCTTCCCTTTCCTCTTTTGCCCAACATTCTACCCTCTATCACAGTCTTCAACATCCCACTGCCGGTCAACACCCCCTTCATCCACTTTCCCTGCCTCCATAGGATTGCTCCCAACAAACCCCTCTCTTCGCCCACCATACCAAGTACTTCCTCATTTGTTTTCTTCTCTGTCCATTTCACCTTCTCCATTCTTCTCCACACCCACATTTCAAAAGCCTCCAATCTACGTCTATCCTCCTGCTTCAACGACCACGTTTCCGCGCCGTACATAGCTACGCTCCATATCAAAGTTTTTACGAGTCTTTTCTTAACATCCTTACTCAAAGTCCCTGTCATCAACTCCCTCCTCCTTGTGAAAGCCTCTTTGCCTAGCGCAATTCTTCTCCTTACGTCCCTACTACTTTGTCCGTGTTGGTCCAAAACACTACCGAGATACGTAAACTGTTCTACCTGCTCTAGTTTTTGCCCTCCTATTTTAATGTTAAGCTTGGCCTTTTTCTTTCTAGAAAATCGCATAACCTTTGTTTTACTAATGTTGATTCTCATCCCATACTTGTCGCACTGAATTTCCAATTTACTCAGCAATGCTTGCAGCCCCTTGGCTGACTGACAAACTAAAGCTTGGTCATCAGCAAACCTAACTGATTTTACGAATTCCCCGCCCACTTTCATTCCTACCTCGAGTCCTTCCCATGCCTCTTTGATCATTTCCTCTGCATACAGGTTGAACAGCAATGGTGATAATGGGCAACCCTGCCTTACACCCCTTCCTAACACTGCCCATTCTGACTCCCCATTTCCCACCCGCACCTGAGCAGTCTGAGACATGTACAGGTTGCGGATTAGCCTCCTTTCCCTCCAATCTATTCCTATTTTCTGCAATATACTCATTAGTTTTTCCCAATTCACTCTATCAAACGCTTTTTCGAAATCTACGAAACAGGCAAATACCTCCTGGTTGTGTTCTAAATTCCTCTCGATTAATAATCTCATTACTGCAATGGCATCACGCGTACCTCTCCCCTTCCTAAACCCAAACTGATCATCCCCTAAGTAATCATTTGCCCTACTCTCTATCCTTTTGTTTATGATCCTGAGAACAACTTTAGCTGCGTGGGATATCAAACTAATTGTCCTATAGTCCTCACATGACGTGGCCTTTACCTTTTTCGGAATAGGAACTAAAACTGATCTCACAAAGTCTTCCGGCCAGATTCCCTCCTCATAAATACTACGGATCAGCCCATATAGCCTCTTCCTCCCACATTTTCCTAAGCATTTTAAAAGTTCCACGGGAATGTTATCTACCCCCACGGCCTTATTTAGTTTCATCTCCCTTAATGCCCTTTCTATCTCATTGTCTAGTATGCCTGGACCTAAGCTGTCTTCCTCTACGTCATTTTCTTTTTCAATGTCTAACTTTGTTGGTCTGAGTTCTTTACTATACAGTTCTTCTATATACTCCTGCCATCTCTCTTGGATCTTTCCTGCGTCAACTATTACCTTACCCGCCCTATCTCTAACTGTTAGCATAGCTCTTCCTTTCTTACTTCCCGATAACGATTTAACTTTGCTGTACAGCGCACCGATTTCACCCTTCCTCTGGAGACTCTCCATATCCTCGCACTGCGTCTTCCACCAGGCTTCTTTTGCTTTATTTGTTGCCCGCCTCAATTTATTGTTTAATTCTTTGTACTTCATTTTGCCTAACTCTGTATTTACATTCTTCCATTTTCGCCGCTCATCCATCTTTGTAATCATCTCATCCGTGATCCATGGTTTCCTAGTCCTTTTAGCGTTAACGGTTCCAATAGTGTCTTTTGCGGCTTTAGACAACCCCTTCTTGATCATTTCCCATTTTTCTTCGATAGTACTTAGCTCTTTACCATCCTCCATGATTTTCTCCACCGCCTGTTTGTATTCCTTCCTTTTCAACCCATTTAATGCTTCTACATTCCATTTTCTAACTCGCCGCCCCTGCCTTATCTTTTTGAAACGTACGCTACATTTCATAACAACTAAATTGTGGTCTGAGTCCGCATCCGCTCCCGGGAAGCTGTGGGAATTTATCACACTATTCCTAAACCTGTGTCTAACCAGGATATAATCTAGCTGATATCTTCCTGAGTCACCTGGCATTTTCCATGTATACCTGCGTCTTTTGTGGTGTCTAAACCACGTGTTGGTGATGACTAACCCCTGTCTCCTGCAGAACTCAACTGCTTTCTCCCCGCGGTCATTCCTCGTGCCTAAACCGTAGTCCCCCACCTCATCACCATCTCTTCCTTCACCTACCGTCGCATTCCAATCCCCCATCACTATCAAATGTTTCCCTGCAGGAACACACGCGATCATGTTCTCCAACTGATCGTATATCCTATCGACCTCTTCTTCCTTATGGTTGCTCGGTGGCATGTATACCTGAATAATAACTAAGTTCGTCGGTTCTGCTTTTATCTCCACTAGTAGTATTCTATCCGTTACCTGCTCTATGTTGACTACGCTTCTTCCTACCTCTTCATTTAATACTATGGCAACCCCTCGTTGGCTCTCGTCCCCGCCGCTGGTTATTATTCTATACTTATCACTCCAGTAATCCCCGCTATCTTTCCATCTCACCTCGCATAGACCTAAAATATCTATATTTCCCCTTTCCATCTCTCGCTTAACATTCTCCAATTTCCCTGTCCTCATCATTGTCCTAACATTCCACGTTCCTATTCTAACTAATTTTGTCTTCTTCTCCTGCGTCTTCTGTCCTGCTGCTGCTGGTTTTCCCTTGCAAGGGTTTCGTGGGATGACGACCGCGGAAGCCTTGCCTCCCCCGCTGCCGGGCACGACACACGGCCGATTGGGCCGAGCCCCGTGGTTGCCAGGACTCAAAATATCTCTATTGTCCATCATATTTTTCTAGGGAATGATAATTGAGGTGGTTTCCCGTTGCCTTCCTCAATAGTGTTTTTAACGTGACACCATCACTTACTGGCCGCCCCACTGGGGTCAGACGCCATTGCAGCCGCCTCACTGAGGAACAGACGCTGCGTGGACTACCTTTCGTCTGGCTCCTAACCTTCGACCTATCTGGCATGGGTGACCCTACCAGGAGCAATAATTATTACTCCCGCCAGCACAGCTCTAGGGGTCATCGGAACGCACAAGCCCTTCCACCACGTCAAGGTTGTAGTCCGGGGAGGGAATTCACATATTGTCATGTTATTTTTACCTGGCTCTTCTCTCAGGTGGATAGTAAAACTTTTTCTCCCAGAATTTGCCTTTCAAAATGGGATTTTCACATGTTGGCAAATTTGGTGAATTTTTCCTGGTCCAGCAGCCAAGTACAGTAATAAAACTTATCAATCATGTTGATGTACTTGCTTGCTTACTAATTTCACCATGAGTGTAGTAAAACTTATGTAGTGCTCCTATTGTATCCTCAATTATAGAACAAGATGTTCTCTGCCATGAACTATAAAATGTCATTGTTAAAAAAAAAGTTTTATCTGAAAACATCCGTCTATCTAGTAAAATCTGGTGCTTTCCTGGCGTATTTGCTTGATGAAGGTTTCTTGGGTCTTCCCCCAGGCCAGGGGTTCCATATTGGAAGACTTCATCAATCAGTCTATGTAGTTTACTCACCTGTTTAATATCTCAAAACTGTTGAGTAATTCAACTGGTATAGGAAAGTAAAATATTGGATGTGGAAGCATGGGTTGGACAGAGAAAGACATGCTACATATCCTATATTTATGTTTTGAATCAGGTTTGAACTTTTAATTAGAGGAATATGTTGATTGGATCTGAAATATCATCTTGATTTTTTATATTGCATAGCTGTTTAGGGAACTTTCAATTGATCCAAGACCTGCCAATAGATCCATTGCATCACTGTGTAAATACATGAAATAGTGAATAAAGTGTTATTCTAGGGTTACACAATACAAGTTTATACATTAAAAACTTTTTAGTAAGAATATACATTCAAAAGCTTATGTCATTACTAAGTGCCAATATAAATACTTCACTAAAATGAATGGAAATTGAAGGTAAGTTATTATTTTGATCTTCCTTATTGATTTTATTTTCTTCTTAGACGAAAAGTAAACCATTTCAAAAAGATAGTAGCATAAAATGAAATTAGATAAATTGTAGAAGTAAAAAGGTCATCAGTTGCCATGGGTCTTTTTGAACTTCCTTTTTGACTGTCTCGTCTTTGTAAAAAAGAATTTTTTTCTATCAAGATGAAAGAAAAGAAGTGACATCTGACAACGAGCTGGACTACACATTGTCAACCTCAGATGACAAGACAGTGAAAGTGTCTTACTTCATAAATGTAGATATGATACCAAATTTTTTTTTATTTATACCACCATGAGCATTCTACAATTATGGTTAGGTATGAAATTCTGCCAAATTTGATATAAATTTTTATTATTCTTTTTTTCTCTGTATACTGCTTCTTTTAAATCAATTTCAGAGCACTTCAAAATTACTTTGCCCCTCTGTATGAGAGCGGAGCTATTGCTTTGTTTCTTGTTACTGCTCCTAATCAGGATGATATTTTGCCAGTGGTGTACTTAGTTGCCGAATACCAACCAAGTGTCCCACCAATCCTCTCTTTGAACATATGAGGAAATAAAGTAATTACATTTCTCTTCCGAAGAATTGCTTATTTTGCATGGATGTGTAGCCGCCCTTTTTCATTTTGTGACCACTTTCTGCATTCAAGTAAAGCAGCTCTTGGCAGATATTTACTGTTTCAGGTGCCCAATTATGTTCAGGAGCTTTGGCTGGCCGTTCCTTTTTACTAGCTTATCATTTGAATAAAGCACCATCATTCAAACACCATCTTTGAATAATTTGTATTTTCTGTGTATTATATAATGGGAAACTTGATAGAACATGATCATTTACTGCCTCAGGCAAATATTCCACGCATCACCAATTAACAGGCAGCCAAATTTTTGATCTACCTTCTTGATAAAGGTACAATACTTTTGAGCCTATATTTACCGGGTGCATTGACATTTCACAATGAAATGGAAAATGGTCGTTGCTATGAGTTCCACAAATTTATGGAACTCATAACTCGTTTTGTATTTCGGAAAAAAATTCCTGTTACACTATTAGCGAATAATTATTGCTATGAGCATATCACTGACTCCAGTATTGTTAGATGATTTGAGTAGCTGATTGCTAAAGACGTAAAAAAATTATATAAGAAAATTTTTTGAGTAGTTAGTCTAATGCTCTCTTTCCAAAAAGTGTAATGGTAGAACATTATTTTAGCAACTTACCATGGGAAAATATAATTTCATTATTTCCGTTGGCAACAGAAGCACCAGGTGACAAGATTATCTGATTGCTAAACACTTAAGCAGATATAACCAGCAGAAGCTTGAAGCATTTAAGGAAACTCCTGTTCTGTGTATAAAAAGTTAATGATTGGACCAAATTTTAATGATATGACTGTAGGAAAGTAATATCAATGTTTATGACAATCTAACTATCACAGCCAGCATATGACTATAATTCAAGTTTTTATGGTGAAGGTAGTTGAACAGTTTGCTGGTAATTTAACAGAGAATATCATGTAATAGAGGAGTTATTCCTGCGCTATGTCCATTGCAATTTTAAAATTGAGTACATTTTTGGGCTTTACGAGCTTCATATAATGAAGAACATCATTTCATCCACATTAATCATAAGTTAAATTTAAATCTTCTTAGATGAAGTGCCGACTTTGATTTGCATCTATAATATTTCTATTTGTAAATTAATGACTACCCTCTCAGGAAGTGAACTGTTATCTATCATGAATTATAAAGACTGTTTTTAATACCATAGGAAGTAGCCATTACACCTCCCTATATCAGCAAAGGCAGTTATCAGAAACAAAGCACTGCTCAAGAAAAATAGTGTAAACATCAGCAAGCGTACACCTTAAAATAACAGAACAATAAGCAAAATAATAACAAAGTGGACTTTAAACAGATTCAGGTGAGATGTAGTGGAAGTTGGTCATTATGAGAAAAACAAATTTGTACTTTTCAACAGATTTATTGGTAACATTCAACCTTGTATCTAAGATGGTTCTATGAACTGAAATGTGTTGTATGTTATCAATAAATCTGTGGAAAAGTGCAAATTTGTTTTTCTCATTAAGTGGACATAAGTATTTAATTCAAATGAGCAAGAACTGCACTTAAAAATATGTAAACGTTTGGATAGGCAATGCCTTACGTGTAGGCAGCTTCAAGTGAGCCCTCTGATGGAAATAACACTTACCCCTTAGCCTATCAACATGGGCAGTGATTTTCAATAAAAGGAGGAAAATCCCATGTAATATAAAAAGTCAGTATCAAAAAGCTCAAATATATCAATAATAAACGGAATGATAACAAAGTGTAAATTAGTTTAAAATTCAAATGAGAAACAACAGCATGTCAACAAAATGGAAAACTGGAACTGGTGAAATTAAAATGGAAAATATTACAATATTATTAATATTTTATTTTCCACTGACCATGCATATCTTGTAGGTGTAGGAGTCGTCAAATACAAAGAAAAGTACAAAATACAGGTACCCTATGGATATGCTTAAAAAAGAACATATACATTAAAGTGTGTAATAAAAACATGATGAATTATAACTGCTTGCCATTTAAAGATTAATTCTATGAATGATAACTTAATTAGCAGGAGTTTCCTGAGTTTCGATTTGAAATTGCATAATTTATCAACAGGTTTCAATGACTGTGGTAACTTTTTTAAAAAACCTTACACCCATTGCCATTGGGCTTTAAAATGAAATTGCTGATTTATGGTAACTTTTGTGGATGTTGTGATGATTTCCAGTTGAATAAGAGTGAATATCACTATTTTTGTGAAAGAGGTGGATATTATTTTTGATGCAGACAGACATGGCAAATATATAAATTGATGGAATTGTAAGAACATTTAATTTTTTAAAAAACAACCACCAAGAACAGGTGATACCTTTTTTTTTTTAATTAAGAAAACTTTGTGCATAATGCACACAGATGATCTCCAGAGCACTATTCGATATGATGTCATGGAGAAAAAAATTAGAATGATACAAGAGTTTTAATACCTCTAGAGACCCTTGTGTTATGCTGGGACTGAAAATCTACATCACAGAGTGCAGTTTAGAACATAGAATATTAACATAAATACTCAACCCCCCAGCTTGTTGAACATGTAGACTACGAATAATTCGAGGAAATCTGCATTATTAGAGAAGGAATTAAAATTACATGGAATGTACATGGATTAGAAGATTTAGGAAATTAAATTAAAGGGCTGGAAATTAATGTAAAGACTAAAATTTTGGAATTCAATGGAAAAAAAAGCAGTCAAATAGGTTAAATAAGGAAAAGCATGGCCAAAAATTTAATATAATATTTTTGAATTTTTACATTTATTGCCAGGTTTGTGATCAATTCATGAATTATGAATTCAGTTATAATTCAATAATTGATGACTTATAGGTAATTAGAAAATGTATTAGCTAGTTTTAGCAAATGATTAGAATGCATAGCAACTGCTAGTGCAAAATGTCCATTCCTTTATAAATGTTCCAGTTCTATTACCATTTTTGCTAGTCTTATACTTTTCATGTAACTGGTTGGGCACAGAATCTCAGCAGCAAAATACATACTTCAGGTGTTTAGAAATAGGAATATGCAACACATATTTAGACATTGACAATATTTGAAAAATAGAACAAAGCATATGGATGTAATCGTTCTTCCACTATTGTTGGCAAAACTACATTTAGTTAGCACTAAAGGAGGTTACAAGAAAATCCCTTAATTCATTTCCAAGTGCACCTTGATTATATTATGTAATTGATTGATCCAACACTTTCTATATGAAAACTGAGGTTATGTGGCGTTTATGTACAAAGGTTAAGGTTTTTTGATGTTTCTCCATGTTTGGGTGTCTATTGGCGAGAACAGTTTCTCCAATCATGCTGCTGGTGTCTTCAGGTCAGAAGTTTTATTTGGGTGAGATTGAGACTTTGGCTGTCTCTTCTTCCATTTAAGGGACTGGCAGCCCTAGGTTGGCTCTGATTGGTGGAGCAGGTATCTTGGTGTCAATCCTGTAAGCCTCTTCCAGCTATTGGCTAGCATTCCAGTCCTCTTGGTTGTAGTTGTCTGGATTTTTTTGTCAATTTAATTTCCTTTTGGATTGGCCCAGGATAGTAGTGGCTCTCACTGCAAATAACGTTTGCTTTATCGTAGTAGTAGTTTTAAGTGTTTGTAGGGTGCGTCGACAGCTATGGTCATTTTGCACCACTGTCATAACCTAAAACTTATGTTCCTTTTTAATTAGGAATAAGGAAATAAATACGAATAAATATATAAATCAGTAAATAAATAAAAAATTGTTAAAATCAAAAGGCATTAAAATAATGAGCTCCAAAGCTAAAGCTATCTCGTTAAACCAGTTGCCCTTAAAAAAAGTAAGACTCGATTTATAAACCCAGAGTCATCCCGTAAAATATTACTGAAGTCTTCCTTATATTAAACATGTCTCTGGTCCTTTGGTATTTTCGACATTCCGTCATGATATGTTTTATTGTCAGGGGTTTAAAGCACTCAAAGCAAGTTTTCAATCATACATGTTATTTTACGTGACAATGGACTATTTATGCCAGTTAAACACAACAAGCGTCTTCCTAGCTTCTAGGAAGTATTCCAATCAGATGCACCACATGCCGAATTTACTAAAACTATAATAGTACGCACTATAGCACCAACTGTGTAGCCTTCACCTACACAACAAGCTTCTTCCAAGTGTTACCACCGCCCGTCGTGACTACCGATCGAGGTACAGGTATGACTGTGTGAGGAGTCGACCCAGCTCTGGCCCTACTTCCGGGAGACATCTATGAGCGATGAATAGATCTAACGGATCCAGACTGATAACCCCCTCCTAAATCAGGAGGGGGAGTAGTACCCGAATACGTCTAATAGCCACTGATAGTCGCACGTAAGGGTAGCTGTTATTCAATGATGAATGTAGCGGATAGATGACGCTGAAGTCAGTTTACCACGCTCTGACATTATCTTGGGAGTTGAATTTTTTTTCAAATTTGTTGACTTTAATTGGTGTTCACACTTTAATGTTAAATTAAACTATCTTCCATTCAGTGCTTTTGTATTATTTATTAAATATTCTTTGGAAAACGAAGCCCCGAATTTAGGATGTGTTTTTGGCGATTTTCGAAAGACAGAAAAATCTCTCCATTGAACTTCACAATTTATTTAACGATGAGAGAAACCCAAGTACAATTTGAAACCACCAATGATTTATTAAAAAATGGACCTCACAATTTTTTGCATATTTTTACAGCAATGCCGTACAAGAGGTATGTCAATTTTTGCCTCATAGCATTAAAATCTTCTGAGATGGATCCTTATTTTCCATTTCCTGACTCTACGATGAAAAAGAATTACATGTGAATTATGGTACAACGTAAGGATAGGCACATATGAGAAAAGAATATGCTATCTCAGTAATCAAAATTTAAAGGACAAGCTTTCTTTTTAAATACTTATTAAACTACTTTGACTGCTAAAATTACCATGAAAAGTTGAATATGAAAACATGACAGAATAATTTTTAAAAACAATATTATGGCACATGACTCCAATACCATCCAAGAGGTTATCAGCTTTGTATTCCCATATTTCCTTGGAAAAACCCACGTGGAAAAGAGAGCCTCAAGGGCCAAATAACCATTACATAGAGCTATTACATTGTGCACTGCTACCATATGTTGAAGATGCAGCACAAGATAAAATATCTATTAAAGGTAATATTACACATAAAAATTAAATGTAAATTAATTAAAGGTAAATATTACAGGTAAATTAAAGGTAAATATTACACATAGTTGTAGTAGTAGTTTTAAGGGTTTGTAGGGTGCCACGACAGCTATGGTCATTTTGCACCACTGTCATAACGTAAAACTTATGTTCCTTTTAAACAAGGAATAAGTAAACAAATAAATACGAATAAATATATAAATAAGTAAAATAAACAAAAAAAAAATTGCTAAAATCAAAAGCATTAAAATTATGAGCTCCAAAGCTAAAGCTGCCACATTACACCAGTTGACCTTAAAAAAACTTAAGACTCGGTTTATAGACCCAGAGTCATCCCCTAAATTTTTTTTTAAGTCTCCCCTTATCTTCAACATGTCTCTGGCCCTTTGGTATGTTGTACATTCCGTCAGGATATGTTTTATCGTCAGGGGTTGGAAACACTCATTGCAGCGGGGCTGTTCTTTTACCTCCGCAAAGAGGTACGAATGAGTGAGGGCAGAGTGTCCTATTCTCAGGCGCGTAATCATGACCTCTTCCCTCCGAATTTTCCGGATGGAAGAGGGCCATGGTGAAACGACCGGTTTTATTGCCCTGAGTTTATTATTTTGTAGAGACTGCCAAGCCTCCTTCCACTGATGCAGGACCGAGTTCCGCAAGGCAGCCTTTACGTCCTCCATTGGAACCAAGGTGGAGTCGGTCTCGGGTTTTCGAAGGGCATCCTTCGCTGCCTGGTCAGCTTTTTCGTTATCTCTTATGCCGACGTGACCAGGAGTCCATATAAAGGAGACCCTGTTCCCCTTTCTCTGAAGGGACAACAGGGTATAATGGATCTCCTGGACTATCGGGTGCACAGGTGCAAAGACCGATAAAGATTTTAGGGCGCTCAACGAGTCTGTGCAGATGAGGAAAGAGCCATTGCTTTCTTTTATTTCTCCTAGGGCCGTCCTTATGGCAGACAGCTCGGCTGTGAAAATGCTGCAAGAAGTTTGCAGTTTTTTCCTCACGACTCCATGGTAGTGGGACACGACCGCATAGGAACATGAGAACTCTGACTTTGACTCGTCGGTGCAGACGGGGACAAAGTCAGGAAGTGAGCCGAGGACGGCACTGAAGAGCTGCTGGTATTCGGAATCGGTCGTTTTGGCTTTGCGCCGTGCACTGGCAATGAGTTTAATATCCGGCATTGGTGTTAACCAAGGCGGATACTTAGCATAGGAGACGGGGCATACTTGAGGAAATGTAAAATTTACCTCATTAATACAATCATTAAAACGAACGGCAAAGGGCCTAGTTGCCCTTCTCCGCCTGTTAAATAATTCTAAAAGCCGTTGGTTAAAAACTATGTTAAAACAAGGGTGGTTTGTCTCTGATAAAATTTTACAGGCATAGTTGCCCATTAAAATCATCCTGCGGGTTTCCAACGGAGGCTCCCCTGCGTCTGCAAGTAAGCTTGGGACTGGGCTTGTTCTAAATGCCCCGGTGGCCAACCGTATCCCAGCATTGTGCACAAATGTAAGTGGTCTCAAGTAAGACTCTCGTCCTGAGGAATACACTATGGAAACATAGTCCAGTTTGGATCGCACCAAGCCTCTGCACAATAAAAGCATGGTGGTGCGGTCTGCTCCCCAAGTGGAGTGAGTTAAAAACTTTAAAACGTTGAGGGTTTGGCGACACCTCGCACGTAGCACGCGGATATGCTCCAGCCAGTTCAGCTTTTGGTCCAGGATCATGCTGAGAAAGCGGACGGACTCCACAAATGGAAGAATCCCACCCAAAAGGGTTAGGGTCGGGGTAACGTGGTAACCGCGAAGCTTGCCTGGAAGCGTTTGGCAGTCGTGTCGACCGGCAAAATATGGCTAGGTCGTCCACATAGAGCGATGCCATCACACGGGCATTGATGCATTCCACCACGTCGTTGATGGCAATGGCAAATAACGTCACGCTCAGTACTGAACCCTGGGGTACCCCGTTCTCCTGTGTAAAAGATCGGGAAAAGTGCTTCCCAGTCCTTACTTTAAAAAGGCGGTTGGTTAAAAAATTTCTGATAAATATGTTGCCTCTAAATCCCCACTTGTGCAACGTCTTGAGGATTCTCTATCGCCACACACTATCATAGGCCTTCTCCAGGTCGAAGAAGACTGCTATGACGTATTGACGGTGGAGAAAGGCTTCCTGGAGGAAGTTCTCAGTGCGTCCCAGATGGTCAGTCGTGGACCTACCACGCCGAAAGCCGCACTGAGCGTCGGAGAGCAGGTGTCAACTCTACAAGCACCACATGAGACGTCGGTTTACCATCCGTTCCATCACCTTGCACACGCAGCTGGTGAGAGATATGGGACGGTAATTATTCGGGTCATTTTTGTCCTTGCCCTGTTTTGGGATTGGTATCACGATGGACTCTCGCCAGGCATTTGGAAAACTGCCCTCGTTCCGAAGTTGGTTGAGGGTATTTAGGACCTCCCCAATTGCAGTTTCCGGAATGTTCCGGAGAAATGCGTTGTGGATTTCGTCCTACCCTGGCGAGGTGTTATGGAAGTCTTCGATGGAAGATTTAAGCTCCCAGGGCGTGAAAGGCTCATTGTAATATTGAGATGTAGGACCTGCACCAAAATTGAGAGGGACTCTCTCGCATCGCCTCTTTATGTTTGCAAAGTCCGCGGCATAGCCCTCGTCACTGCTATTGGCCGCGAACTGACTGGCAAATATGTTGCTTATTTCGGCAGGTGAAGTAACCACCCGGCCAGCAACAAGCAGTGGCGAGATGAAAAATGAGCCCTTGGACCCGGAGATTTTCTTAACTTTGCCCCATACCTGACCAAGTGGCGTGCGATGGTTGATGGTAGAGACAAATTCTATCCAGGAAGCCCTCTTGGCCTCCTTGACGGCCCTTCGAGCTGGCGCTCTCAGGCGGCGGTACGATGCCAGATTAGGGTCCGTGGGGTATTTTTTAAAAATATTCAGCGCTTTTTTCCTTGCCCGGATCGCACTGTCGCATTCCCCGTTCCACCAAGGGACAGGAGTTCGGTTAAGATTCCCGGACATACGAGGGATACGTTTGGTAGCTGCCGCCAAGAGCGTGGAACTCAGCTTCTCGACGTTGTGCAACGCGTCGAAACTAGCGTCATGTTTATATGTAAACGTACGCTTGATAAGTGGCAAGTCCGCAGGGTTATTACGACACTTTTCCGGAGGTTTTGAAATGTTGGGCGAAGAGTCTTCTTTAACGAGAAGAAGAGGAAAATGGTCACTCCCACAGAGATCGTTGTGGGTGGACATTTTCAGCTTTGGGGCTAGACTTCTCGAGCATAAACAAAGATCTATTGCTGAGAATTCCCCTTTGAAGCTGTTAAAGCGGGTTTTTTCGCCGCTATTTAATAAAAACAGGTTAAAATCCTCAATTAAGTTGGATAAGATTCGACCTCTCCTATTACTTTAAATTTCTGGCCCTCCACAGGGAGGATCATGGTCATTAAAATCTCCCATCAAGATGAACGGCCGAGGAAGCTGGCGGACAATGGCTTCAAGGTTCAGGCGGGTCACCGGTGCACCCTCTGGCAGATATACGTTACATAACGTCATCCTCTCAGGGGTGTGGACCGTGACAGCAACGGCTTGGAATGGAGAGTTCAGTTGGACTCGGGAGGTGTAAAGGGCCTCTCGGGTCGCAACGTCTGCTACACCTTGGGCTCGTTGGCCACTTAGGTTATCCATTCTAAAAACAGTGAACCCCTTCAGAATACCATTATCTTCAGCCTTAAAATGGGTCTCTTGGAGACAAATACAAGAAGGTTTTAAGTCTTGGATTAAAATGGCCAGCTCCTCCTTGTGCCGGTAAAAGCCATTGCAGTTCCACTGCAATATGGAAAACATTTAAAGTTCTAAATTAAAATGAATAAATAAATAAATACGTTGATTAAAAAGGGAGATGACCAACTCTATTGAGGTTATCGCTTGAAGCGATGTTTCCTCTTCCACTCGCTTGCGAAGACCTCTGTATCAGAGATACTCTGGTCCACTTCAATTACCTCCGGCTTCTTTGGCTTGACTGGAGGCGGCGGAGAGGGTGTATTCTCGCGCCCTTTTCGCGTGTTCCCCTTGGTGGTTTTTTGTGGGCTCTTCTTTGAAGGGCCCACATGAGTAGGTGGCTCCTTGTCCACCTTACTCTTTCCATCCTTCACCCTTTTGGGTTTAGGCACTTGCGTGTAGTCAATTGATGATTCTTTCGGGATCTCTGTCTGCGTGGCGATGGTACACTTTACACATGGCGTGGTTGCAACGGAAGCAAAGGACCGGGAGAAAGTTGGGGCGATTAGCGCCCTGTATTTTCTCCTCGCTTCCGCATATGGGATTTTTTCCAGTGTTTTTATCTCCATGACTTTCCTCTCTTCTTTCATCTTCGGGCAATCACGAGAGTACACTGGGTGTGTACCCTCGCTATTGACACAGAGAGGTTCCGAAGAGCAC
>NW_027286614.1:52500-70000 GCF_022747635.1 Hetaerina americana | reverse complement strand
ATAGGGACAGTGGGAATCTCGTTAATCCATTGTTGTTCCCCCTGAGCGGGCTTCATCACTTAGCCTTGCCAAAGCCATCAACCAATCCCCATCCTCACATCACGCGATTTGCGGGTCGCGGTCATTCGCGACCAACCCCAAAAACAAATCCACGAGCCGAGTAAGACGCGTGTCGTCAGCCTGGCCAGGGTTCTCTTAGACAGGTCCAGCGCGCTGAGCTCCACCGCCGATCGCCCCGACCAGACTCCCCTCATCGCCCCGACCAGACTCCCCTCCAGGACACCGTGCAAGACGTTACGCTCACATCTGCCCGGGCCACACTCCACCGGTCAGATATGTGGGAAATCAAGGTCTCGTTTTTTCCATAATACTCTACCTTTTTCCGATGTGACTCGTCCAAAGGTAGGTTGTTCGAGACGCATTGCACGTCGATCACAGTCACTTTCCCATTCTTGGCACAGATTAAGTCCGGCTTACGGGGGCCCGCGTTCGAAGGGTAAATCGCTCCCGCTCCACCGTGAACCCTTTCCCCTTCAGGTTTTCCGCAGGGAAGTCGCATGCGCCATCGTGCCTTCGGATGCGTAGGCCATGTGTCCGGTAGCAACCCTGGATCACGTGGCCCGCTGATTCTCGGATGTTACAACCAGCGCGACATAACATGTCTAGACCACCCTCCCGCCGTCCCCTCGTGGTCCGCATCCGGGTCGGCAACGCATTGACGCGCACTTGGTGGAAGTGGCAGTAGTCCCGCCCGGGGATACCTCCCGGGCGTGCCACCCATTTGGTGGAGAGTTCCGTACGCTGACACTCGCGGAGGTCCCCACCGTGTACTGATCTATGCAGAATTCCACCAAAAAACCTCGTCGCCTCCCTCGAGTCAGCTGGGACCTCAAGGTTGTCTAGAATCTTAGTGGCCCAGGAGATTTGGCGCTGGATCGCGGGCGACCCATGCGCCACCTGGGCAACTCGACTCGAGCTGTGCTGGAGACGGCCAAGGCGGTCCACCTTACAGGTGGGCACCATGGCTCAAGGTTTGGAATACCCAAACCCCCGTCCCGAATGGACGCATGGAAGTAGCCCACATTCACGTCATGAGGCAGGTGCAACCATCGGCGAGCTGCAGCTCTGAGCTGCCGATCCATCGAGGCCAGCCTTGTACGGGTTACTTTACCCATCACGAGGGTGTGGAACATCCTCGGCAGGATAAACCCCCTGAGCAACTGTAGCCGCAATTGCGGCTTCAGCGGAGCCTTACTCACTCGCTCAATTCCTTGAGCGAGCGCTGACCTGACATCTTTGCAACCTGTGCCGTCTAACCTTATTCCCAGGTACTTCCACCCCCAATGGCAGATAGCGTGCCAATCGGTTCCCCGGAGAGCAGGCTGAAGGGTTGGTCCGTGACAACCTTCAGCCTTTTCCCCTTTCCGTCCGGTACCTGGGAGAAGGTTCTGCACTTAGATGGTGACAGAGGTAGACCTTGCACTTGTGCTTCCCTCTCAAAACTGGCCATGGCCCGTCGCATTCCCGCTCTGGTCTCCGAGACGAGGATTATATCGTCCGCGAAGGCAATTGCATTTACGCGCTCACCACCGAGACGATATTCAACCTCGTTCGGTACAGCGCGGAGCGTTCGATCCATGACCCAGTTAAATAAGAAGGGACTTAGAGGATCCCCCTGTCTAACCCCCCTCCGTACAGTGATTTCCCGATCTTCGCCGTGCCAGCTGAGCCTGGTTCGAATTGCAGAGTAGTATAACCCGACAAGGTATTCAGCTGGTATACCCGCGGCGGACCTCACGGCGGGATGTCTAACCGTGTCAAAGGCCTTGGCCATATCTAGTATGGCCAGGTGTATTTGCCGCCGCCGTACTCGTGCGTCTTGTAGGAGACTAGGCAAGATGGCCGTATTTTTGGAGACTCCATCTTGGGGCCCGAAGGCTCTTTGTCTCACGTCTCCCAGGCAGGTGTTCGTCAGCCTGCGCGCCAAGATCTTATGGTGTTGCCTCAGGATTACCGACGCAATGGAAATTGGTCGGTAATCGCCCGGATGTTCTGGGTTTCGCACCTTCGGGATAAACACTGTCCGACTGAGGGCAGATCGTTAGGGACCTTCCGTGTGTGCTAGATGACGTTCATGAGGGCCGCGCGTAAGAGTTGCGCGACCGCTCTCCACTGTCGCACTGTTACGCCATCGGGTCCCGGAGCTGTCCTTGATCGTAGTTCATTCTCGGTTACTTCCGAGGGAGTAACTGGACTCGTCTGTAAAAGCGAGGGGGGAGGCTCCCCTGCCGCCGGCGGTTTGTCACCGACTCGGGATATAGCGCCTCTCCCCGGGTCCTCCATCAGGTTGGCCCAGAAGTCGAGCATCTCTCGAGGACCGAGAGCGTCCGGCTTCGTGGGCTTCCCGTCAAGGATTTCCCGAGCGGCTTTCCCTATGTTCTTTTTGAACAAGGACTGGACCCGTGCGTACTCTTTACGCCTGCTAACCTTCCTGTTCCATACGGGGTCAGATCTCGTGGTGGTGAATCGCCGGGAAGAACCTCTATCAGTCCTTGGGAAGACGTCCGCTACCCAATTAGAAATCGGGGTTGAGACGTCCTCCCCATCGAGAGCCATTTGGCAGATGGTTGCCATGCGTGCACTGTTGTGCCGACTGTCCTTGGAGAGCTTCGGAATGACATTCCGAAGCCACTCCTCCAGCTTGCAGGTACCCGTGGCTGACTTGGGTACCGGCTCTTCGAGAGTGATCAGCGGAGGGGGAGTTTGAGGGCGTACCTCGGGCTGTGCGTTCATCAATTCTTGTAGCAACCCCCGGTATCTTGGGGTCTTCCTCTTTGACTTTATCCTGTCAAGGGTCCACTCTGGGAATTCACCTTGCAGGTATTGATTGATGAAGCGCACACCTTCACGGATACCCCTCAGCTCGGCTACAGCGAGCAGGTGTAACTCCTTTTCCTCCCACTGAGGTTTCTTTCGAACGACCGAGATCTTGTCATCCGCAGCTTTAGGATGTGCTCTGCGGATGTGGACACCAAGGCCGGTCTTAGTGGCGAACGAGCGCTCACAAGACTCGCAGACATGCTCCTTGAGTTGGTCGTCAAATGGTTCTTTGGTTGTTGGCTTTCGTAGTAACATTGCTGGGTCCCCCCGCCACTCGCGAGAGTGCGTTTGTCCGTCATCCGAGACCGGACGAGGGACGACAGCTTTTACTTTTTTCTTGTTCATGCCCAGCAACAACCCTATGGGGGGTGGCAACCCCATTAGGGTGAATGGCGCCCCTGGGTTTAGCCGCTTCCCCCCGCCTCGCTCCACAGTCCGGCGGGGTTAGGCGTTGCCCGACTCTCACCACCAGGAGGTACCAGGGTATTACGCACTTGGTTTGTCGCGTCAGGGGATTACTCCCCTTCGGCTTGGACCTCAGTTTAGCTCCGCAACAGAATGGGTGCTTGCACCCCGAGCTCATTTTCAGGAGATGTTCCCCCTGAGCGGGCTTCATCATTTATCCTCTGCCTGATGTGTCAACCAATCCCCACCCTCGCATCGCGCGATTTGCAGGTCGCGGTCATTCGCGACCAACCCCAAAAGCAAATCCATGAGCCTAGTAACACGCGTGTCGTCAGCCTGGCCAAGGTTCTCTGCGAAAGGCCCAGAGCACTGAGTTCGATCGCAGATCGCCCTGACCAGACTCCCCTCCACGACACCGTGCAAGACGTAACGCTCACATCAGACCGGGCCACACTCCACCGGTCCGATATGTGGGAAAGTAGGGTCTCATTTTTCCCATAGTACTCTACATTTGTCCGATGTGACTCGTCCAAAGGTAGGTTGTTCGAGACGCATTGCACGTCGATAACAGTGACCTTGCCGTTCTTGGAACATATTATGTCCGGTTTACGGGGGCCCGCGTTCGAAGGGTAAATCCGTTCTCTTTCTATCGTGTACCCCTTCCCAGTAAGGTTTTGCGCAAGAAAGCCGGATGCATCATCATGCCTTCGGATGCGTAGGCCATGTGTCCGGAAGCAACTCTGGATCACCTGGCCCGCTGATTCTCGGATGTTACAACCAGCGCGACATCTAGTGTCTAGACCACCCTCACGCCGTCCCCTCGTGGTCCGCATCCGGGTCGGCAATGCATTGATACGCACTTGGTGGACGTGGCAGTAGTCCCGCCCGGGGATACCTCCCGGGCGTGCCACCCATTTGGTGGAGAGTTCCGTACGCTGACACTCGCGGAGGTCCCCACCGTGTACTGATCTATGCAGAATTCCACCAAAAAACCTCGTCGCCTCCCTCGAGTCAGCTGAAACCCCAAGGCGGTCTAGGGTTTTAGTGGCCCAGGATATCTGGCGCTGGAGCGCGGGCGACCCATATGCCACCTGGGAAACTCGACTCGAACTGTTCTGGAGACGACCAAGGCGCTCCACCTTCCAGGTGGGTACCACGGCTTCCAGGTTAGGAATACCCAAACCCCCGTCTCGTATGGAGGCGTGGAGGTAGCCCAAAGTCACGTCATGAGGCAGGTGCAACCATCGGCGAGCCGCAGCTCTGAGCTGCCGATCCATTGAGGCCAGCTCTGTCCGGGTAACTTTACCCAGCACGAGACTGTGGAACAGCCTCGGCAGGATAAAGCCCGTGAGCACCTGGAGCCGCTGTTGTGGCTTCATGGGAGCCTTACTCACTCGCTCAATGCCTTGAGCAAGTGCTGACCTCACGTCCTTGCATCCTGCCCCGTCTAACCTACTACCCAGGTACTTCCACCCTCCTATGGCATATAGTGTGCCCACTGGTTCCCCGGAGAGCAGGCTGAAGGGTTGGTCCGTGACGACCTTCAGCCTTTTCACCTTTCCGTCCGGTACCTGGGATAAGGTTCTGCTCTTCGATGGGGACAGAGCTAGACCTTGTACCTGTGCTTCCCTCTCGAAACTGACCATGGCCCGTCGCATTCCCGCTCTGGTCTCCGAAACGACGATTGTATCGTCCGCGAAGGCAATTGCATTAACGTGTTCGCCTCCGAGACGATACCCTACCTCGTTCAGTACAGCTCGGAGCGTTCGGTCCATGACGCAGTTAAACAAGAAGGGACTTAGAGGGTCCCCCTGTCTGACCCCCCTCCGTCAGTAACACCCCGTCGCTCTCCGTTCCAGCTAAGCCTGGTTTTAATGGCGGAGTACAACGCAAGCAGGTACCCTGTAGGTATGCCTGCTTGCGGAGCTACCTCTTTGGCGGCGGCAACCACGGCTGGATGTTGAACCGTGTCAAATGCTTTGGCCATGTCTAATATGGCCAAATGCAATTGCCGCCGCCTGACTCGCATCTTGCAAGCGGCTCGCAAGGATGGCCGTATTTTCGGCCACTCCATCTTGGGGCCCGAAGGCTCTCTGCCTCTCGTCTCCTAGGCCGGAGTTCATTAGCCGGCGGGCCAAGATCTTATTCTGGTGCCGCAGGATTACCGACGCAATAGATATTGGTCGGTAATCGCCCGGATGTTCTGGGTTTCGCACCTTTGGGATGAATACTGTCTGACTGAGGGCCAGATCGTTAGGAATCCTTCGTTGGTACAAGACGACGTTCACGAGGGCCGCGCGTTACAGTGGTCCGACCGCTCTCCATTTCCGCACTGTGACGCCATCGAGTCCCGGAGCAGTCCTTGTTTTAAGTCCGTTATCGGTCACTTCGGAAGAGGTGACCGGACGCGTGTGGTTAAGCAAGGGGGGAGGCTCCCCTGCCGCCGGCAGTACTTCACCGACTCGGGAGATTGCGCCTGTCCCCGGGTTCTCTATTAGGTCTGCCCAGAATCCGAACATCTCTCGAGCACCGAGAGCGTCCGGCTTCGTGGGTTTTCCATCCAGGATTTCCCGGGCGGCTTTCCCTTGGTTCTTCTTAAACAAGGACTTGACCCGTGCGTACTCATTACGCCTGCTGACCTTCCGGTTCCATACTGGGGCGGATCTCGTGGTGGTAAATCGTTGGGAAGTTCCTCTATCAGTGCGGGGAAAGACATCGGCCACCCAGTTAGAAATTAGGTTTGAGACATCCTCCCCGTCGAGAGCCTTCTGGCAGATGTTCGCCATAACTGCACTTTGGTGCTTACTGTCCTTGGAGAACTTAGGAATTACATTCCTAAGCCACTCCTCCAGCTGGCAGGTACCCGTGGCTGACTTGGGTAACGGCTCTGCGATTGTGTTCAGCGGAGGGGGGGTTTGAGGGCGTATTTCCGGCTGCACGTTCAACAACTCGTGTAGCAACCCCTGGTATCGTGGGGTTCTCCTTTTAGATTTGATTCTGTCAAGGGTCCATTCAGGGAACTCCCCTTGCAGATATTTGTCGATGAAGCGTACGCCTTCATTAATACCCCTCAGCTCGGCTACTGCGAGCATTCGTAACTCCTCCCACCGAGGTTTCTTCCTAACGACCGAGATCTTGTCATCCGCAGCTTTAGGATGAGCTCTGCGGAAGTGGACACCAAGGCCGGTCTTAGTACTGAACGAGCGGCTACAAAGCTCGCAGACAAACTCTTTGAGTTGGTCGTCAGGTGGATCAATGGTTGATTCATCAGGCAGTGTCATTGCTGGGTCCCCCCGCATGTCGCAAGAGTGCGTTTGTCCGACATCCGAGACCGGACGAGGGACGTCAGCTTTCACTTTTCTTTTTTCCATGCCCAGCAAAATAACACTTGGGGGCTGGCAACCCCCTGAGGGCGTATTGCGCCCCTGGACTTTGCCGCTGTCCCCCCGCCTCGCTTCCTAGTCCGGCGGGGTTAGACGTTCCCGACTCTCACCACGAGGAGGTGCCAGGGTAATACGCACTTGGTTTGTCGCGTCGGGGGATTGCTCCCCTTCGGCTTGGATATCAGATAAGCTCATCAAAGGGTTTGGGTGCGTACACCCCGAGCTTATTTTCAGGAGTTCTTCCCCCTGAGTTGGCCTCATCATTTAGCCATGCCAGAAGAGTCACCCAATTCCCATCCTCACATCGCGCGTTTTGTCAGACGCGGTCATTCGCGTCCAGCTCCAATAGCAGATCCATGAACCCAACTGAACGCGTGTCGTCAGTCTGGCCAGGGTTCTCTTTGACAGGCCCAGCGCGCTGACCTCCACCGCGGATCGCCCTGACCACACTTCCCTCCAAGACACGGTACAAGCCGTGACGCTGATATCTTTCTGGGCCACACTCCACCGGTCCGATATCTGGTATAGCAAGGTTTCATTGTTCCCATAATAGTCGACCATTGCACCATCACCTCGTCCAAAGGTCGGTTGTTCGACACAACCTGTACGTCGATCACGACTACCTTCCCGTCCTTGGCACAAATTAAGTCCGGTGTCCGGGGGCCCGCGTTCGAAGCGTACACCCGCTCCCGCTCCACCCTGAACCCTTTGCCCATCAAATTTCCCGCAAGGAAGCCGCATGCATCATCGTGTCTTCGGATGCGAAAGTCATGTGTCCGGTGACAACCCTGGATCACGTGGCCCGCTGATTCTCGGATGTTACAACCAGCGCGACATCTCAGGTCTAGACCACCTTCCCGCCGTCCCCTCGTGGTCCGCATCCGGGTCGGCAACGCATTGATGCGCACTTGGTGAAAGTGGCAATAGTCCCGCCCGGGGATACCTTCCGGGCGTGCCACCCAAGTGGTGGAAAGATCAGTGCGCTTACACTCACGCAGGTCTCCACCGTCTGCAGATCTATGAAGAAGTTCACCAAATAGCTTCCTCGCCGCCTCCTTCGAGTGAGCTGGGACCCCTAGGTGGACAAGGGTCTTAGAGGCCCAGTGGATCTGGCGCTGAACCGCGAGCGATTCATACGCCAACCGGGCAACTACACTCGAGCTAGACTGAAGACGGCCAAGGCGTTCCATTTTCCAGGCGGGAACCAGGGCTTCGAGGTTTGGGATACCCAACCCACCGTACCGCACAGAAGCGTGGAAGTAACTCTAATGACCGTCATGAGGCAAGTACAACCTTTGGCGAGCAGCCGCCCACAGCTGCCGATCCATTGAGGCCAGCTTTGTCTTGGTGACTTTACCGAGCACGAGACTGTGGAACAGCCTCGGCAGGATAAAGCCCCTGAGCATCTGGAGCCGTTGTTGGGGCTTCAGTGGGGCTTTACTCACTCTCTCAATTCCTTGAGAAAATGCCGACCTCACATCTTTGCAACTTGTTCCGTCCAGTTTAACCCCCAGGTACTTCCACCCACCAATGGCCGATAGTGTGCCAATTTTCTCTCCTGAAAGGAGGCTGAAAGGCTGGTTCGTGACGACCTTCAGCCTCTTCCCTTTCCCGTCTGGTACCTGGGAGAATGTTCGACTCTTAGATGGAGATAGAGTTAGACCCTGTATTTCTGACTCCCTCTCGAAACTGGCCAAGGCCCGTCGCATTCCCGAGCTGGTTTCCGAGACGAGGATGACATCGTCCGCGAAGGCGATTGCATTAACGCGTTCGCCCCCCAGACTATATCCAACCTCGTTCGGCAAAGCTCGGAGCGTTCGGTCCATGACCCAGTTAAACAAGAAGGGACTTAGAGGGTCCCCCTGTCTAACCCCCCTCCGAACGGTAACTTCCCTCGTTGCGCCTTTCCAGCTTAGGCGGGTTTTGAAGGCAGAGGAGTAAAGTCCGACCAGGTACTCAGATGGTAGACCTGCGGCTTGCGAAACTTCGCCAGCGGCGGCTATCACGGCGGGATGTGCGACCGTGTCAAACGCTTTAGCCATATCTAGGATGGCCAGATGAATTTGCCGCCGCCGTACTCTTGCATCTTGGACGAGACACGACAGGATGGCTGTATTTTCAGCGACTCCATCCTGGGGCCCAAAGGCTCTCTGTCTCTCATCTACCCGGCAGGTGGTCTGTAGCCTGCGCGCCAAGATCTTGTGGTGGTGCCTCAGGATTACCGACGCAATCGATATTGGCCGGTAATCGCCCGGCTCTGCCGGGTTTCGCACCTTGGGAATGAATACCGTCCGGGAGAGGGCTAGATCGGTAGGGATCCTCCGTATATACAGGAAGACGTTAAAAAGAGCCGCGCGTAAGAGTGGCGCGACCGCCCTCCATTGTCGCACCGTCACGCCGTCGGGTCCAGGAGCTGACTCTGTTCTGAGGTCATTAGCCGTTACCTCCGAAGGAGTAATCGGGATGACCCCGGTAAGCAAAGGGGAGGGCAGGTCTTCGCACTTTGCTGCCGGTTGCTTTTCACCGACTGGGGAAATTGCGCCAGTCCCAGGCTCCTCCATCCGGCCCGCCCAGAACCGGAATATCTCTCGAGAACCGAGGGAGTCCGGAGTCGTGGACTTGCCGTCAAGGATTTGCCGGGCGGCTTTCCCTCGACATTTCTTGAACAGAGTCTGAACCCGCGCGTACTCGTTACGCCTGCTGATCTTCCGACTCCATACGGGCGTAGATTTCGTGGTCTTGAATTGTCGAGAAGAACCTCTGTCAGTCCTGGGGAAGACCGTCGCCACCCAATCGGAGATTGAGCTTTGCATCCTCCCCATCGAGAGCCTTTTGGCAGATCTTCGCCATTAGTGCACTCTTGTGCTTGCTATCCTCGGAGAGCTTCGGGATTGAATTCCTCAGCCACTCCTCTAGCTGGCAGTTACCCTTGGCTGAATTGGGTAACGACTCTCGTGTCGTGGTCAGCGGAGTAGGAGTCTGAGGCAGTACCTCCGGGCGAACGTTCATCAACGCATTAATAATCCCCCGCTATCCTGGAGTCCGTCGTTTAGACTTTATCCTCTCCAGGGTCCACTCTGGGAATTCCCCCTGGAGGTACTTGTTGATAAAACGCACCCCTTCGCTGATACCCCTCAATTCTGCATTAGCAAGCAGACGTAACTCCTCCTCCTCCCACCGAGGCTTCTTCCTGACAACCGAAATCTTTTCATCCGCAACATCAGGATGTGCTCTGCGGATGTGGACACCAAGTCCGGTTTTCGTAGTGAAAGACCGCCTGCAAGTTTCACAAACATGCTCTTGGCGCTGGTCGTCAGATGGTTCAGTGGGCTTCTCTTCCGGTAGTATCATCACAAGGTCCCCCCGCCTCTCGCGAGAGCGCGTTTGTCCGATATCCGAGACCGGACGAGGGACGACAGTATCAACTTTATTGTTTAGCATACCCACGTAATTACCCTGTAGGGGCTGGCAACCCCCTGAGGGTTTTTGGCGCCGCTGGACTTTGCCGCCGTCCCCCCACCTCGCTTCACAGTCCGGTGGGGTTAGACGTTGCCCGACCCTCACCACGAAGAGGTGCCAGGGTATTACGCACTTGGTTTTTCGCGTCGGGGGATTGCTCCCCCTCGGCTTGGACCTCAGTTTAGCTCCGCAACAGAATGGGTGCTTGCACTCCGAGCTCATTTTCAGGAGATGTTCCCCCTGAGCGGGCTTCATCATTTATCCTGTGCCTGATGTGTCAACCAATCCCCACCCTCGCATCGCGCGATTTGCCGGTCGCGGACATTCGCGACCAACACCAAAAGCAAATCCATGAGCCTAGTAACCCGCGTGTCGTCAGCCTGGCCAAGGTTCTCTGCGAAAGGCCCAGAGCACTGAGTTCGATCGCAGATCGCCCTGACCAGACAGATTAAGGGGATTCCCACTGTACCTCGAAAGAGCCGCTCTCAGCCGGCCTGACGGCCGTTGCCCACCCAGGAGCCTCGAGGAGGCGGCGGCGGGACTTTCTTGGAGGGAGGGGAAGTTTGGATAGTTTTCGCTACAACACTATCCTTCTTTACTAAAAATTTCCTGGTTGCGCCCAGGTGCTAGCGTTTGAAATCACACACGTTCGCACTGTTTAGACAGCTCTCCCTCCAACAACAGATGGTGCGGGGTATCCGACCCCCCGCGACTTACCGATCTGTTGGCCCATCCCGGGCAAGTAGATAGGGACAAAAAAAAAAGGCACGATCTGCTAGGGGAACCTTCGTTCCTCCAGCAGACCGGGCTATCTGCTCCCCTCCACACGAGGAGGAGCAGATTGAATCTTTATTGAATTCATTTACAATTTTGGGTTGAGGGTTCTTGTCTTTTGACTTAGTCCCCCTTTTACAACAAAATTTATTACTTCTATTCTAATTTCCTATATATTTATTTATTTTATTTTATTACAAAGATTTTGCCGTTTCATCGCAGAAGTTTTTCGGTTCTCCTCTTCTATTGTCTTCATTCTTCCGACGCTCCTCTTCTTTTTGATTACTTTTCTCCTTCTTTTTCCATATTCTTCCCTTCGTCTTCTTCAGGTTTGGCGTCTTTTCCTCTGCGGGTGTTCCTCTTCTTGTCTTCCTCTCCTTCCCGAGGTTCCGTTTGGCTGGGTTTTCTTCTTTTCCGTCCTCTTTTCCTTCCTCTTCTTGATTAACAGCTTTTCAGCGCGGGTTCTCCTCTTCTTATCTTCTTTTCTTCCCTTGTCCTTAATGCTGCTACAATTCCTTGCGCTTCTCTTCTTATTTTCTTTTGTCTACCTTCTTTTTTGGAGTTTTTATCATTTCGAGTAGTGCGATTCAGTATTATTCTACTGATTTCGCGAACTGTTTTATTATATTTATGTCTAATACGAGAGCCTCCTGAATAATTGAGCCATACTTCTTTCCGGGGCATATGGTGCCAGATCCTGTGCCTGTGTAACTCAAATCTGATGCAATCTTCAATTCTATGTTGCGCATTATCTGTTTTATTGCATAGCGTGCATGTGTCTTCTTCTGTCTTCCCAATTTTCTTTTCGTATGCTTTAAAATTTCCGTGTCCGGAGAGCATTTGCGTTATTTCCGAAGTGAAGCGAAAATTAAATCTTTCCCTTGTCTCAACTGATGGAAAGATATTATATGTGTTTCTGCCTTTTGTAGATTTGCTCCATTCTTTGTTCCATTGTTTGATTGTTTCGGATCGGAGTAAGCGTTTTAGTCTGCTTATACTTGTTTCCTCGTTCAGGTCGTCTGATTGTAATGCGAAATGTCGCCAAGGAATTTGTTTTTTCCACTTGATGATTGCAATTCTTCCTGATATCCGGAATTTTATGGGTGGAGAATTGGCAATAATTTGCAGGGCCTCCGTAGATACTGTGGAGTAGCTCTTTGTGATTGTAATTAGGCAAGCTCTTAGGGCTTCATTCAATTTTCTGTTTATTCTTGAGAGTGCCGCTCTATCACCCCAGCTTTCACACCCGTATAGTAGTATTGGAATTGCAACTCCTTCGTAAATTTTGCGGAAGGAGGGTGAGCCAAACAGTTTTTTGCAGTGTCTTCTTGTGGCGTAAAATATAGTCTTGATTTTGCCGGTTACATAATTTGCGTGTTCTTGGAAATTTAGGTTTTCATGTAAAACGATACCTAAATATTTGACGCACTTTTTTCTGGTAATTTGTTTTTCATAAACTCGGACTGTGGGATTTCTGATCATGCTATTACCCATGACCAGGAACTGGCACTTGTTGGTTGACAGAGTCAGTTTATTCCTTTGGCACCAGTTTTCTATTATAGTTATAAGATTTTTTGCTTTTTCTTCCATTTCTTTCCTAGAGCTACACGGGATAGTCGCTGCCAGATCGTCGGCGTATGCAGTTAGATTGCAACCTGGGGGTAACTCTTCTCGAAGAAGGTCGTTCACTATACAGTTCCATAGGAGAGGACCCAGGACTGATCCTTGGGGGCATCCCTTGGTTGCTGTTTTGTGGATGGTGACGTTTTTGGATTTAAATATCACTTTTCGATCCTCGAAGTAACTTCTAAGTGTATTTAAGATCTTATCCGGAGCCTTTAGGCGTCTGAGTTCCTTGATTATTGACGGCCACCATGCGGAGTCAAATGCACCTTTTATATCGAAGAATGTGGCTAGTGTGTATTTCTGTTCACCTTCTTGTATATTATTTATTAGATGTTCAATGGCTTCTGAGGTGCTTTTCCCCTTCTTAAAACCAAATTGCGGGGCTGGTGTTAATGTTTCAATGCCAATGTTTTGCTCGAGTTTTAGTTTTAGGATTCTCTCGAATACCTTCCCTACTTCCGATAACAGCGAGATAGGACGATAGGATCCCGGTTTACTTGGATCCTTCTCCTTTGATTTTAGTATGGCGTGTAGTTTCCCAATTTTCCACTGCTTGGGAAAGTAATTCATGTAGAGACTGTCATTAATTAGTCTTGTCAAAATGGGGGTTATTGTTTCTTCTGCCTGTAGGAGAACTTTCCCATGCACTTCGTCCAGGCCGGGTGCCTTGTTGCTTTTAATCAGGAATATTTGTTCTCTTACTTCGCCTTCCAACGCTTTAATTTCCGTTTCATTTCCTGGATTTAGAAAGTATTCGTTTCGAATGACTGAGTGTTGCTCGTCATCCGGTGTGTCGTCTGGAAGTAGGTTATCTAGGGTATTCTTCATTGCCTCAGGCAATAGTTGAGTGGTTCCATCAGGGATGGACTGGGCCCCTTGGGCTATTGGAGTTCTTAGTTTACCTGAGAAGAGTTTATAGGTAAACCCCCATGCATTTTTGTTAAAGTTTTCTGAGGAGAACTTTTCCCAGCTTTTTTCTTTTGCGTACTTTATTGAGTGTTTATATCTTCTAAGGTGTTGTTTGTAGGCATTTTTATGCCATTCCCGATCTTCATGTCTACTGTTCTGGTAGGTTTTTAACAGTTGTTGGGTTTTCTTCTTCATTTTGTGGAGTTTATCGTTCCACCATGGGCAATGGGATGGTCTCGGAATTCTTTTCTTGATAACTTGATCCATTGTTTTCTTGATTGCAGCTGTGAATGCATCAACTCTTTTGTCTACGTTTTCGCAGGTAGGTTCCCATAAGATTTTTTCCACACTCCAGAGGGCCTCTTTTAGCTTGACGTTAAATTTGTTCCAATTTACACTTCCCAGGTTGTATAACGATTCGCCTTTAGAATACTTTGTTTTGTTCTTCCATAAGCTGTAGGTGATGATTCTGTGATCGCTATTTATTTTCCCTAGATTTATTGTCCATTTATATATTTAATTTATGGCATTGGCGAGTAGATAGGGACAGTGGGAATCTCGTTAATCCATTCATGCGCGTCATTAATTGGATGACGAGGCATTTGGCTGACGACTAAGGAGGGAAATTACTTCCCCATCCTCATTTCCGGGATTTTTAAGTCCCCCGTGGACTTTTTATTTCGATCTGTTGATTCCTCTCGATTATCTTTGATCCACTCTCTAGACGTGCTTATCTCGGGTTGGGTCGGTTGGCTCAGCGGGGGGCGTTGGATTGTCCTTCCCCACCCAGTTCCTCCGGACCACCCTACCAATGACCATCTTTGGGGTGATTCGCCTTGCTAGAGTACAAACCTCCGCAGTGATCGTCGAGACCGCGGTAGAACCGCGAATTGGTGATGCGTGGGCTGGCTGCGGCACCCTCACATCTTGGGCTCCCCCCTTTTTTCTGTCGTAGGGACCCTTGTGGTTTCTTTCCGTATAAACGGCACACCACCTGAAATAATTACTCACTTGTTTTGGTTATTGTTTGTACTCACATTAACACTATGACTAGATTATAATAAATTCTAAACAGGTAAACTTAACAATTAATAAACGTTTCACATTATTTACAGTAACAAGCTTGGAGCTACTTTACATATTTACAACAATACTTTCGTATTTTTGCCACTTCAGAGACTGTGGCAGGAATGGTTGTCTCGTCACTGGTTCAAGCACTATCTAAGTCCATAAAGCATGCAAGCATAGTCAAGCTCGACTTGAGCGTATCCACTGATAGTGCTCGCAAATACGCTTTCGTCGCCTAGCCGAGCTCTTTTAGGTGAGCCTTCGTTTCCTTGGGAAGGGCTCCCCGGGCCCCCACTACTATTGGCAACACTGCCTACCGTTGCCTCGAACATTGTTTTGGCTTGGGGTATCAGTCGCTCGTACTTTTCAAGTTTCTCGGAGTGGGCGGCTTCCAGGGACCCTTCCGCCTCGAAACTGACGGTGGCGTCGATAACGTAGACCACGTCTTTCAACGCCACCACCAAATCAGGCATCAGGTACTCCCCTTCCGTGCCCCCGGAAACCTCTGCTCTCTCGCGACTTTTGCTTCAGGGATCTTCAGGAAGTGGTCCTCAAGGCTCCTCACGATTGCCTCGTGTCGCCGAATGCGGAGACCTTTCACGGCGACGAACTGGCCTAAGATGTGCCCGATCGTCTCGACTCGGGCTCCACACCTACGGCACAAGGGCTCACGCCCCTGATTCTGGCGACCCCGCTTCAGGGCCTCACGCGTGGCTACGGTGTTCGTCCGGAGTTTGATCGTCTCAATCTCCCGCGAGGGGAGGAGGATCCCGCCCTCCGTGAGCCAACAATTGGCGTTGGGGTCATCGTCAAAGTATGAGATGCCCACACCCTGCGACTTCCTCGAGGACCATTCCTTAATTTCCCTTTGGCAGAGAGTCTTTTTAATTTTCTCTATCTCTCCCAAGCCTTCGGGGGCTCTTATTCTCAGACCGCGGGCCAGGTCCCTTATGCGGTCATCGATCCTGCTTGCAGCTATTATGGACCGAGTCAGATGGTCTTCACTTTCCTTCAGACGAAGCATCGACCTAATGCTTGAGATCGGGATTGCGTAACGCAACCGAGGCATACCTAGCCCACCGTCCCTCCGTCGCGCGTGGAACACGCTAACGACGGTGGAATTGGGTAAGTGGTAAATCTTGCGATATACGTTACGCAGACTAAGGTCTAACCTTTCCAGGGCTGAGACCGAAGGTCCTCCCGCACTCAGTCAGTAAAGGAATTTGGGAATAATAAATGAGCGTATTAGGTGTAGTTTCTCGCTAGGCTTCAATGCGAGGCTCCCTGCTCTTTCTACCCTGCTTTCCAGACACTTAGCAGTGGCTCGGTAGTCCATTCCGTACCACGGACTTACCGGCATTCCCAAATATGTGACCGATTTTTCTGCGTCGGTTACAGGGACGAATGAGTCCCCAATCATTAGCATCGGGTCCTCAATGGCGTAGGTTCTCCTGAGCTTGCGGATCGAGAAACAGGTACATTTGCTCGCATTGAGTCTCATGCCTAGGGCATCGAGGTACTCAACTACGGCATCTATCAACCGTTGGCATTCGTTCGCGTTTTGACCTATCAGGGTCAGGTCGTCGGCAAAAGCGAGTACGGGAAGTTTCCCAGATGGAACTACTGCTCCCAGGCTGGATTTCTCCAACCTATCGAGGTGAGGGTCTAGAACCACATTGAACAGGAGCGGCGAAAGGGGGTCTCCTTGCTTGACACCCCTGCGGATGTCCAGCTGGATACCCCTCCCGAAACCCCCTATCTCCGTGGAAGACCCTGTGTACATTTCCGCGACGAGTCGCTGTACGTGTGGGTGCACCCCCTTCTTGCGTAACGCCTTTAGGATCGCAGAGTGCGGCACCGAGTCGAACGCCTTGGAGACGTCCAACAGAGCTACCGTGGATCCGCCGTTGACCTTGGCTTGCTTCGTTAACTCGCTTAAGAGGAACAAATTGCTAAAGCAGCCGTTTTCCGATACAAAGCCCTTCTGCCTCGCGGAGAGAGTCACCGACCTTCCAAGCCTTTCGGCTATGAGGGCCGAGTACAATCTCGAGACGAGGGAAGATATTGTAATCGGTCGCCAATTCTCTGGTTTTCTCGTATCGCACCCATCCTTCGGAAGGAGGGTGGTCCTGTTCTTTTTCCACTCTCTTGGAAAGAATCCTGTGCCTAACAGTAAGTTAAAGAGCTTCGCCAATACCTTTGCAATCCCCGGGAAGTTCACCAGATGGTGTTTCGTTATCCCGTCCAAGCCAGCTGCGGTCCCTGGACGGGTTGCCCTCAGTCGTATCCTCACCTCCTTGGGGCACAAATAATCAAAATTATTGTGGATCGATTTCACCATGGAATCACCAAGGCCCAAGTGGTCCTCTGCAGCTTTACCCCAGAGTCCCTCGTAAAGGCTCCGCACCGCGTTGGCGGGCGGTTTCTCGTCCTCGTCACCTCCTTGCCATAACGAGTCCAATCGATCGGAAACAACCAGTCTAGCTAGTCTTCGCGGACAATGTTGAAACATATCGGAGCTCCTAGCGTATGCAAATCTTTTTCTCTTGTCGCTCTTTGCCTCTTTTCCGTTCCTCGGAGGGCCCTTCCTCCTGAACTTACTGTTCCGACTTTTCGCCCGGCGTGGGCTCTTTGTCACTTCCTCTCCTCCGTCTGGAATTAACGCCGGGTGCAGCCAATCGGTCACGAAGTTTTCTGTCAGTTGACGGATCCGTTCCTCGGCCAATCCTAAGATGGCTCTGGATAGGATTCCGTCCAATGCGCTACATAATTCGGCGGCCTTTTCCCCTTTGGGCGTGCCGATATCGAGCGCTTTTTGAAAGATTCCCCTCTGCCAGTGTCGCAGTTCTCCTCGCGGATCATGCGGGATCTGGCGAGGGTTCTCCTTCGTCAAGTCCATGGGGGTTGCCTCGATGTTCTCCGAGCTCAACTCGATATCAGGTACCAGTTCAAGTTTTTCTGCATCTGCCGCTCCGAGATCTGAGCATCCTGGAGGC